>NC_069382.1:119981285-120283444 GCF_027475565.1 Acinonyx jubatus | reverse complement strand
AGACTCCAATTTTTAACATCCCAATTTACCAACAGCCCAAGAGAGGAATGTGCAAAGAACCACCAGTTTGCAGAAAAGGCTCTTAAGCGTATTTTTCTAGGTGTTCATTTATACTCATCAGAGAAATACAAATTAAAACTTCACTTATCAACGTATCAGAGCTGCAAAACATTCAACGTCACCCTGTGGCGGTGAGCTGTGGGGAAACAGGCTTGCTCGTGCACTGTGGGTGACAGTGCAGATGATGGGCACCGTTCCAAGGGCCCCTTGGCAATTCCCACCAAACGACTCTTCTTCCATTTTACCCTTCAGGTATACTTGCATTTGTGAAAAATAACGTATGCACAAGAAAGATTATTCACTGCAACTGGAATAGCAAAGGACTGAAACAGCCTGATTTTCATTAATAGGAGACTTATAAATTACGGTCATTCACACAAAGAATTCTATACAACCATTAAAAAAATGAGGATTGTTGTTGATGTAAGTTACTAAGTGGAAAGGAAGGTGCAGAACAAGTACCACGTGCTTCCATTTGTGTGAAGGGGGAAATATATGCAAGTCTTTGTATTTAACTAGACTATTAAGACATTATTAACCATGGATGCCTCCAAGAGGGAGCTGGTGGCGGGGAAGAAGGGCAGATTTGTGCCGTTCGCATTTTGAAACAAGTGTGTAACCTATTTTTTAAAGTAAAAATTACAAATTAAAAAGGATACAAATTAGTTGTCATCAAGAACACCATGTTTAACTCTGAATGATAGAAGCAAGGCGCTGGTGCTAAACGAGTTTAAACCTGAAAGTTGTGCAAGTTGATATAAAGTCACCAGCATTGAGCTTGCTCTCTGGCTGGTCACGTCTTGGGAACTACTTCCTTAAACTGTTGTTAAGGCTATGAGTTGGATGCTTTACTTTCTTTCTTTCTTGAAATAATAATGTTATAACAAGGATGACAACAATTTATGGAAGGGCTGCTCTCTGTAAAACTCAGAATTGAGAGCTGTGGTTCTATCGTTTCATTTAATCTTCCTGATAACCCTATATGGCAGGACTATCAGCCCCATTTTCTTTTTTAATTTTTGTTTTTGAGACAGAGAGAGAGAGAGAGAGAGCATGTGTGTGTACACACCAGTAGGGAAGGGTCCGGGAGAGAGGGAGGGAGAGAGAGATTCTGAAAGATTAATTTTTTTAAGTTTATTTATTTATTTTGAGAGAGACAGAGAGAGACTGCAAGCAGGGGAGGGGCAGAGAGAGAGAGAGACAAAGAATCGGAAGAGGGCTCTGCACTGATAGCACAGAGCCCATTGTGGGATTTGAACTCAGAAACAAGATGGTGCAAGATGGTGACCTGAGCTGAAGTCAGACACTTAATGGACTGAGCCATCCAGGTGCTCCAGAGACAGAGAGAATCTTAAGCAGGCTCTATGCCACAACCCTGGGATCATGACCTGAGCCGAAATCAAGAGTTAGACACTCAACCAACTGAGCTACCCAGGCACCCCAGCACCATTCTAAAGGGGAGAAAATACAGACTTGGATAAATGAGTACTGTCTCTTTTAATTGATTTCTAGATAGTATGAAGCAACTGTTCCCCAATACGTATGACTTTGAGAGGCAAAAGAATTTTCTTTGAAAGGCCTTTTAGGATCCACCATGCCACACAGAAATAAAGATTATGCCACCGAATTTGTTGCCCAGAAATTATTCGAAAGGACTCTTCTCACATTCAAGTGCTACTCAGTAAAAATAGTCTGTGGATTATACAAGAGATTCTAATGTTTTAAAGCAGGAAAAATCCCATAAAACTCCAGCAGCCAGAGACTCCGTTCACAGTCCCGGTGATTCCCCAGCTGCCGTGTACTCTTTTAACACAAAAAGCAAGTGCTCCTCTTTTAACACAAAAAGCACCAGATTCTGCTGTCACCACATGATGATAAAAATCTCCCCGCATATCCCCTTCCTCATCCCTTGCACTAGCCTCGAGCATCTCCTCGCAAGTTATGGAGTTCAGGATAAAAGTCTGACATGTTAAAAGGTACTTCAAAAACTTTCCACCACAATATCCTTGATAGTTTGTTATTGAAGTAAAGACAACAGAATCAATCATTCAGCCTTGGGCTTGTCCCCCGTCACTGCAGAGGAGGCTTGAACTGAAGTTACCGCGCTGGCGAGAAGCGCTTACAAATCCGTTCTCCAATTCCGTGTTGCCCTGGCTGCTACCTCAGTCAGCCCACGCTCTCCAGCCTCCTCGCTCTTAGCCATGAATTGCATCACACCTCACTACAGGCTCCCAGGAGAAGGGCTGCTGTGTTCACATTCAAAGGCAAAGGAGACTGCAAAGAGACGTCCCATCAAGTTGCCATTTGGGCTCTCGGTGGGTTGCCAGTGTGCTATGAGGATTGCGTTCGAATTCAAACTTCTTGAGGATAAAAACTCCTAGCTGCTATTGGTGCCACTCTGAAGGCAGGAGGTGGGGTGAAGGCAGGAGGTGGGGTGTGGAGCACAGGATAGGGACGTCATAGAAAACATTTTATTTTCCCTTTGGGTTTGGTTTATTGTTTCCACGTGATTCAATCCAATGAGACATGGTATAAATCACCTATTTACAGCAAGGCATCATCTTAGCCCTCAAGGATACAGGCAAACACAAAACCAAGTCCCTGCCTCCAAGGAGTTTAATATTCTACTGGATGATACAGAAATATACAAGTAATTACAAATAATTTGTCAGGTAAGTGATATGTGACACAGACAAAAATTAAACCAAATAAGGGAGTAGAAACTAACGAGGGGTACATTCTGGTTAGGGGGGCCACGGGAGGTGTCTCTGAGGAGGGGCCACTTCCAAAGACACCTGAATGAAGCCTGTAGCTATCCTGAGAAGAGAGTCCAATGCGGAGGGAACAGCAAGTTCAAGGTCCCAAGACAGGCGTGGGTTTGGCAGAAATAGTGGAGGTCTACGTAGGAAGGATGAAGGAGGCAAAGGAAGAGTGGAAGGAAAGAAAAGGGGTCAGAAAAATAGCTAAGATTCCTGAAGGAGACTGTAGGTCATGATAAGGACTTTGGACATGGGGAAGCCATTGAAAGGTTTTGAGCAGGTGACATGATTTGATATATATGTTAGACTCACATCTTTGGAATCTCTATCTCAAAATAAAAAGTTTTTAAAAATTATATCTCTGGTTACTGGGTGGAGAGTAGACTATTGGGGATATAATAGGCCAACTCTAAGATGGCCCCCACTGATTCTCACCTTCTGGTGTTCCTGCCCCTCTATATTTCCCTTGAGTACAGGCCGCACTCACTGACTCACTTATAATGAATAGAATATGACAGAAGTAACAGGGTGTCACTTTTGAGATTAGAATACAACAAGACTATGGCTTCCATCTTGAACACTCTCTCTTACATTTCCTCTCTCGCTCTCTCTTAGGTCACTCACTCTTGGGGAAGCCAGCTGCCATATTGTGAGCCACCTTATGAAGAGGTCCACAGGCTATGACAAGGAATGAGGACCTGCAGTCCAAGGCCCATGAGGAGCCGAAGCCTGTGACAGCCACATGACTGATCTTGGAAGTAAATCCTCGTGCCCTAGCCAAATCTTCAGATGACTGCAGCCCTGATCAACAAGTGGACTATTACTTCGCAAGGATCTTTGAGCCAGAGGCACCCAACTAAACTGCTCTGAGTTTCCTGGGGCACCTGGGTGGCTCAGTCAGTTAAGTGCCTGACTCGACTTTGGCTCAGGTCATGATCTCACAGTTTGTGAATTTGACCCCCACGTCGGGCTGTGTGCTGACAGCTCAGAGCCTGGATCCTGGTTCAGATTCTGTGTTTCCCTCTCTCTCTGCCCTTCCCCTGCTCGTGCTCTGTCTCTCTCTCTGTCAAAAATAAACAAACATTAAAAAAATTAAAAAAAAAAAAGTAAGTGGGCCTGGGCAGGACAGACAACGGAAATAAGGAAAGGAACATGCTCTTTGTGACCTGGAGAAAGAAAGAAAAGGCCAAGGCCCTGATTTGCACTCAGTGGACAACAACCATCAAGTTTCCCAGTGGAACAGCATGTTTGCAGTGACAGATGGAAAGGACAGTTCTAGACGGATTTTGACACTATCTCCTATGGGAAGTTATGGGTACAAGAAGTCTAAGGAAATGGCCTGACCTGAGCCTTATCTAGGACTGCGTGGCAGGGGTTACAAGCTGATTTAAGGAGCCGGAAAAGTGAAGGTGACAGGATGTTGCATCAGCCTGAATTTGCAGAGCAAACGACAATGGTGACAAGTCAAGAACACCTTTGTTTGCTTAAAGTGATCAGAGAAACTCACATGAATAAATATGTTAGTCCAAGTGGTTAGGATTAAAAATTACTAAAAAACTGGGGCTCCTGGGTGGCTCAGTCAATTAAGCGTCCAACTCATGATTTCGGCTCAGGTCATGATCTCATCGTTAGTGAGATCGAGTCCTGCATCAGGCTCTGCACTAACAGCACAGACCCTACTTGGGATTCTCTCTCTCCCTCTCTCTCTCTGGCCCTCCCTCTGTGTTTGCTTTCTCTCTCACACACACACAATAAATAAATAAACTTTTAAAAAATTACTAAAAACCCACACTCTTAAATGCTCCCCTATCCAGGACAGGTCACCAGGTAACTGCAAAAACAGGAACTCACCTGTGCTGTGGACACCCAGTTCTCAGAATCAAGCTGTTGCCTGGCCTTGCAAGCACTGGCCCTGGAGGCAATTTAACCTGATGGTTCAGACCATGCGTCTTGATGCCGGGAGGTTTGGGGTAGGAAGCCTAGCTCCTCTGTTGCTAACTATGTAATCTACAAACTTATTTAAATTCCTTGGACTTCAGTTTTCTTGACTGCAAAATTAGGATAATAAGGGTAATTACTCTTAGTACCTTTAGTATAACAGTGGGCGGTTAGAAGGACCTTGATAAGATAGCATGTGTGTTTTCCTTAGCACAGTGCCTGGAATATAGTAAGTTCTCAGTAAACGAGCCTTGAGCTGCCACATGTGAACTGTCACTCGTCATTGCTATTCTGACTCCTGGAGAAACTCAGACAGTAACTGAAGGAGGAGGCAGTGCCCTCCTTCTGCACTGCTGTGTCAGAAATTTAAAACAGCAGGGTACACACATCCCTATATGGCTATGCTTCTAGGAAAGGCTGTGATCAAAAGCCCACTTTACCCCATCAGTGGACACACCTGCTGATTCCCTCTCCCCTCTTCTCACTCTTGATCTGGGAGCTTTTAAAATGCCTTAAAGAAAAGTCCAACTGCTAGATTAAGGAGGCCCAAATGGGGACATGGCAGATTCATTGGAAAAACAATACAGAGTCACCCTTTCCAAGACATTTCATGCACACTGGGTCACCACATCTGCTCCCCTGGCATTCACTTCTACTTTGTGACTCACTGATATACAATAGACATCCCACAGAATGAGCAGGTCAAAATGTTGGTGGATCACCAGAAGTCAAAGTGCCCACCAAGGCACCCCCAAGGTATAGGCTAAGCTCAGAACCTGTCATGCCATAAATACAAGACATTCCTGCCTGGAGGGCACATCCCCATGCCTCCGCCTGTGGAGCCTTGTCAGTAAGAGCTATGTATGACACTGAAAGGCATATTCAGCAGCTGAGAGGTTCAGATGCAAAAAATATCAAAACATAAAGCCACCAACACTCTGCTGGAAAGAGTGGTCACCTTTATGAATGATAATACCACCAGCCAAGACCACCATGAAAACATAGAACAATGTTACTGACAAGCCAAGCAAATATATTCATGGATATACAAAACTACATTACACATTATAATCAAAAACTCAGTACTAATGCATATAACAGGAAAGAACAACTGGAAAGAACAAAATGTTTGTTTTATGTATATATCTAATCTCGAATATATCCACCTGAATCCAACCAGATGTCATCAGCTTGACTTCCTGTGCTAAAATGAAAAGACTTCAAAAATCCAAACATACTTGTAAATCTAATTGCTTCTCTTTTAGGCCTATAATTAAGCTATAACCTCCTAACACCCAGAAATGATTTAGATTTGGAACTAGAAGAATCAAAAGTTACACAATTTGCTAATTTTCTTAATATTCTTCCCCACTGTGGATCTTTGCCAGCATTCTGTCATCTCTAATCTAGTGTCAGTTTGCCAGTTAAACCAAACAAGAGCTAATGTTTGTGGCAGGGGAAAGTAATCAGCACATCCATTCGTTAGCATCCTGCTCACACATTCATTGTCAATTATAAATATTTGCTTGGGATAACCTCTGCCACCATCATTGGAGCCATTACCACCTGTAACTAAGTGATATATTTGAAGAGTCGAGCTTCTGGCATTTTGCAGCTGGGACTCAAGAATAATCAAAATGTTCATAAACTAACACTTGGGTCCCAGGAGAGTGTCTTGCTCAAGATGACAAATGATTATCCTAGGCAATGCAACTACAAGTCAAACTCTGATTCATGAGTTTCACAATTATGTTTCTAGGCTATATCCATTAGCTTTTGTTGAAAGCTTTTTCACTTGCTATTTGCGGACATTTTTAGGGGACATTCAAGTACAGTTGGAACCATACATTGGCAGATGCTGCGGGATTCCTGGGGGAACTCTGGATCCTACTAAATGCGATGGAAGCTGTTAGTGCCCCGCCCAGATTCCTTTTAAAGGCAGGTGCACCTGTCCCTCAGCTGCTGTAAGTGGTGACTACTAACAACTTGCAGCTGCTCCCTTCTCTAGAGAACTGCCCTCCACCCAGCTGGAACCATCTTGACCTGGAAGCTATGCTCTCCCCACCCTTCCCTCCCCAGACCTCCGCCAATGACTTACTGACATGAAGCACAAATGGCAAGTCACTTCTGTCAAGGGAGGGATGGCCATCTCTGTGATGTGGTTCATGCTCCAGAGCTTCCCCGGGGGGCCAGGCTGAAGCTAGTCTCCCGAGGAGACCACCTCCTTGCTTAGTTTTCCTCCTTTAACTTGTCCTGGTTCTCTCACTCATCTTCTCCTGAGAGGACTCTAGAAAAAAAAATCACTTGAAAAAAACCTCCATCTCAGAGGCTGCTTTTAGGAAGTGCAACCTAAGACACTTCTCTTTGCCCAGAATGGGACTGTGCTCCTGCCAAAGCACATCATGAGCCCTAAGCCCTACCACTTGAACTCATTGCTATTTCCTGAATACTTGAAACAGGTGAGTCTTTTCACTTGCGGTAATCTAGAGAGAGATACTCAGTCCGCAGACTGCATCCCATCCATCCCTAGCACCTGGCACAGTTCTCGCGGAATTCCTCATCTCAACTCTGACCAACAAAATCCTCCTCAACCTTTTCTAGAAATCATTAGAAAAAGAGCCACAACCCAATACAAAACTAGGCATAGAGTATTAATAAAAACTGCCCAATAAAATGGAGATAGAGACATGAAACTTAACAGATGCTTGTCCCCACTCATAATAAGTGAAATATGAGTTAAAACTACAATGAGATACTATTTTTAAACCGTTACACTGGGAAACGTTCAAAATAAAAGTTTTCATTCTGTCCATATATCCAGTCCAGTGATAGTGGGTTCTTTGTATGCTGTTACAAATGAAGTGTTAGTCCAAGAAATAGCTCTGCAGAGTTCCCCTGTTGGGAAATGAAACTGATAAAGCTCTACAAAACCCTGTAGGGCTGTGGGTGAAAGGAGACTGCAAACCTTAATTATTAACCTGAGCATCTACCTCGTCAGAAACATTACATGTTATATCATGTTCCTTCTCCAGGTCTTAAAGAACCTGCTGTTTTCCTTCAATTTCCCACTTTCGCCTGAAGTCTTTCTCTCTTTAACGCCACAAAATGGACCATGCCCTTCAGATGGTCATATTTTTTCTACCTGTCTTATTGCAAAGTGGAATTAAACGGACTATGTATTTTCCTCTCTCACGCTGTGCCTGCTAGTTAGATACGTACATGTCTGTTTTCTCACAGATCCAAGTGGCTTATTGCATTTCTCCCCCAGATATTCACCTCCTGTCTCTTAGAAGGATTGCACTTTTTCATTCTGATCATGTCACGCTTGGTTTTGTAACTTGCATTGGTCAGTGAAATACAAGCACAAGTGACATAGGCTACTTCCACTCAGAAACCTCAAGACCCATCATACCCAAGATAGGACAGCACATCCATTCATTCACATACTGCTCACACATCACCATCTAATTCCTTCCTCTCATTTTTTCCTCTGCTGCAAGATCATCCCCAGATCAGTACATCCTAAAAATGGCTTGTTCCTTCAGTCTGGGTCCTGGAATAAAAATGACACAGAACAGAGAGACAAGGAACATAAAACATGAGTGAAAAATAAACTGTTGTGGTCTTAAGCCCCTGAGATTTGGGAGTCATTTGTTACTGCTCTATACAACCTAGCCCAGCTGCCTGCTAAGTCTATAAACTCCAAAGCATCTTATTTCCCTCTATGTCCCAAACAGCACCCAGCAAAATCTTTTGATTAGTACTTTTGTGTAGCACACATTCAAAAAAAATTGGCTGAAAAGAATTGTTCTCTTTCGTCTCTCTTTCCTTTCTGAACAATTTAGTCCAGAAGCCATTATGAGGGGCCATGGAAGGTAGGTGTTTGGTTGAAATGTGAACAGATTCAGTGGCCCAGAGCAGGGTGCCAGAGACTGAACAGGGTGAGAAGATCAAATAAGAAAATATACTATGGATAATGGGAGTCAAATTTCCCCTTACAGGAGAAGGGAGTTAAAAACAGGGAAAGGGAGAAAATTATAATGAACCCTATATTTTTGGATTAGAATGGAAAATATTGATGTGAACACATGGTTTTTAATATATGTAAATAGATCAACAAATACAATTGCAAGTGCATGTGTGTGTGTGTGTGTGTGTGTGTGTATACAAATTGCTTAACTCTGTCCCTGGAAAGGGATAGCAACTCCCTAATAGAAATGACCACACCCAACACCCAGGTCTTCCTTCTCAGTACCATTCCCCACTGAAGAAATCAGAGATCCTTGGGAAAACAGCTGATTCCAGAGCTCAGACGGAAAAAGTAAATGATGAGCCTGGAACATGTTGTTCAGTCATAACTAAGGAAGGGCTCCAAAAAAAAAAAAAAAAGTCACATGTCAAAAGGAAGCCAGTTTGAAGAGGTTCCCACTGGCTAAATCTGAGACAATTAGAGTACTAAAATAGAGGAATGAATTAAAACCTATGAAACAACAGAGAAATCCATTATATAAATACATAAATATTTAGATAGATAAATGGAGAAATTGAAGGTTTGATGAGGAGCAGAACATTTACATAATCCTAAAGTACATCCCCTCAAAATATTCACTAATTACTAAGGAAAACACACTAAATTTACACTGGAGAAGTCCAGCAAACACCTTCAGGATCAAGTGATCTAAGCTAACATCACCAGTAATGAAACAAAGCAAAATGTGTCTGCTGACAGACCACCATGAGCCACAGGACCACTTCCATGATATCCCTGCCAAAGAAACGTAATCCAGATCTACTCATGGGGAGGTATCAGACAAACCCAAACTGAAGGATATTCTATGAAATGACCCTTCTGTCACGCTTGAAGGTCCAAACAAAATCACTATTAAAGTGGCTTCATCTTCAAAAAGAAGGTTAACAATAAAATACTTCATATTCATGAAGAGGTAGATTTCCTTGTTAATTAAGGATTATACTCTCTTTTCATCCGCAGTTCTAAGTGGTTTTATACAGCTTTATTACATTTATTTCCCAAGGGTAGCATGCCATAGGGGTGTCACTTGATCTAATAATTCAACTATAGCAGGAGGTAATAGGGTTCTCCAGAAAAACAAAAGCAACAGGATGTGGAGATGGAGATGAGAGAGAGAGAGAGAGAGGGAGTTAGAGAGAAAGGACTTATTTTAAGGAATTGACTCACATGATTTGGAGGCTTGGCAAGTCCAAAATCTTCAGGGTAAGCCTGTAGTCTTGAAACTCTGGAAGAAATTGCAATTTGAGTCCAAAGGCAGTCGCTGGCAGAATTCTTTCTTGCTTGGGGAGGTTGGTCTTTTTCTATTAAAACCTTCATCTGATCAGATGAGGCCCACCCACACTATAGAGTTAATCTGCTTAATTTAAACTCTACTGACTTAAATGTTAATCTCACTAAAAGATACCTTCACAGAAACATCTAGAAAAATGTTTTATCAAATATCTGAGTCCCAATGCCTAGCCAAGTTGACACATTAACTATCACCCAGGGAAAAAAGAACCACTGTTATTGTTCTGGACATATGTGTAGAATAAGACCGCATCACTTTGGATTCAAGGTCATTCACTTTGGTCTCATGTCATTCAGTGATACATATACTTTTTTTTTCATGCTGTATTATCTATAATTAAGTATAAAGACTTCCAATTATGTCACCTAGAGACTGTTTTACCCACTGCTCTGTGTAGCCACCAGTCTCTTGTCTCTCTTTTCAGCAATGGTGAGGCAGATACCCTTTCCATGGGGAAGAGAAATCCATGTTTTTTTCCCCTTTATCAATAACAAAAATGTTGGAGAGCCAGGTGGCAAAGCTGTTGCCATTGGCATCTTTCACATGAACTACATCAACAGATGTAGTCTCTCTCTGTTGGTGATCACACCAATTCTTCCCAGGTCAGCACCTCTGGGCACCATACACAGATTACCAGTGTCAAAGTTGATGAAATCTGTAATTTCTTCAGTCTCCAAATCAATCTGAATGGTGTCATTCTCCTTGATGAGGGGATCAGTTTAAAGGATGGTGAGAGCATCATGGGTCACTGGATGAGGGATTCCTTTTGTCCCCACAAAGATCTTTCTCATTTTGCAAAACTTACACTTGGCCTCCTGAGGTGTAATCCAACAAACAGCAAAGTGACCCTTGGTGTCACAGATCATATGGAAACTCTCCCCAGTCTTGTCAATGCTGATGACATCCATAAAACCAGCAGGATAGGTTATATCCGTTTGGACTTGCCATCAATCTCAATAAAACACTGTATGCAGATCTTCTTTACTTCATCTCCTGTTAGCACATACTTAAGTTTGTTCCTTAGGAAAATGATAAGAGGGAGATGTTCTCTCATCTTAATGGAGACCAGTAGATGGATGAGGCACAAATACACCAGTCAGTTTATCCAACGCCTAATGCTTTGGAGGTGCTATGCGCTTCAGATGCTGCTTGGGACCACGAGCCACAACTGTACTAGGCATGAAAAGTATATGCAGTGATGTATATACTTTTAGCTCATGGTGGTTGTTTTTTTTTAACCTCGTTTTCATTTTTAGGAGGAAAAACAGCCTTGAGCATCATCAAAGTTTGGGCTCTTTTTGCCACAGTGACTAATGCATTTTGTAATTACCTCATTAGCATAAAGGTGTGTAGGAAAGGTTTTTTCCTAGGCATTCATGGAGGAAGAAAATGTAGGCCCATCTTCTTTTACAGACCTGAATCAAGAAAGGCTACTCTCAGGACCAGGTCTTAAGGGAGCTAACGAAGAGAACTAAGATGTGAAGACATCTTTGCCTAAAGGTTTTCAGCTGATTTTACTTCGAACAGTCTAGTCCATTCACAATAGAAAAGAAAGATCAGAGTTCAGCCGTGGCAGAAATAACCACAAGCTACTCATTCTGTGTCATAATATGATGCTGTTTCTTCTTCCAGGGACAGAAATGACACTCATATCTTGGATCCAACTTCTAATCATGAAGCCATGAGCAGGAAAATGAAAGCCAGTCTTTCATGGGGCTGATAGATGTCTTTGCCCTCATGGCTTTCTAGTTCTCTGGTTTCTCAGGAATATCAGCTGGGAAAGGATATGAATCTCCAGCAAAACAATCAGGAAAAGAGTGAACTGAGCCATTTGATAATCATAATGATGATTAATTAAATATCTGTTTTGTACTAGATGTTTTGTACTAGATGCCGTTCCGAGTACCAGGAAGACAAGATGACAAAACATGGCCCTTACTCCTCAGTCTAGTGAGAGCAATGAGTGAGAGAACTACATGGAAAGAGTTAACAAACGCAAAGGGATATATGACTGTCTGAGGGTCTAGAAGGGTTTCACAGAGGAGGTGGCCTTTGACCTTCACCTTGGAAGATGCTTTAAAGCCCAGCAAGAGGAGTAACAAGAAACAGGATTTTAAGTGTGTCTGGGTGGCTCAGTTGGTTAAGCACCTGACTTTGGCTTAGGTCGTGATCTCACAGTTTATGAGTTCAAGTCCCACATCGGGCTCTCTGTTATCAGTGCAGAGCCTGCTTTGGATCCTCTGTCCCTCTTGCTCTTTCTTTCTCAAAAATAAATAAACATTAAAAAAAAAAGAAGAGGAAAGAGAGGATTCCAGAAACTTGGAGTTTATTTTTTATTTACTCATTTTATTATTGATTATTGAAGTACTGAATATTCACTTAGAAAATATGCAATGTGCCAAAAAATTTTAAAGAAGCCAAAAACAGTGACTCAAAAAATGACCTATACCTCTGATATCTAGAGGCAATACTATAGCAGTAATTACTTTGCCATAATTCCTTATTTTATTTTTCTATGCATTTTAATATAAAATTGTGTTTACACTATATTTATAACTTTGTATATTGTTCATTCTTTTTTAAAAAATGTTTATTTACTTTTGAGAGAGAGAGAGAGAGAGACAGACCATGAGTGGAAGAGGGGCAGAGAGAGAGGGAGACACAGAATCCGAAGTGGGCTCCAGGTTCCATGCTGTCAGCACAGAGCTCAATGTGGGGCTCTAACTCACAAACCATGAGATCATGACCTGAACTGAACTCAGACGCTTAACCGCTTAACTGACTGAGCCACCCAGGCACCCCTGTTCATTCTTAAAAACATATACTATCACTAAAAAACTTGTTATACCAATATTTGATAGCTTCTTAAAATCTCACTGGATTTACCATAATTGTGTAAGCATTAATCTATTATGGATTTTTGTGCTCCAAATTTTCATTTATATAAAGCATGTTATTGTGTGTCAATTTTTTCACATTTTAGAAGTGGAAATCCAGGATTAAAGTATATGAACATTAAAGGATACAAAAATACTGATTTGAAGGGGCACATGTACCACAATGCTTATAGCAGCACTATCAACAATAGCCAAATTATGGAAAGAGCCCACATGTCCTTGACTGATGAAGGATAAAGAAGATGTGGTATATATATATACTATGGAATATCACTTGGCAATCAGAAAGAATGAAATCTTGCCATTTGCCACAATGTGCATGGAACTAGAGTGTATTATGCTAAGTGAAATAAGTCAGAGAAAGACAAATATCATATGATGTCACTCACATGTGGAATTTAAGAAACAAAAAATAAGTATAGCAAATATAAATAAAACACACAGATATTTAAAAATCACTCAGACCTCAATAAGTAAATGGCATGAACCACCAGTTCACGAAAGAGCATACTAAAATATTTAACTTTACTAGAAATAAAAGAAATACAATTTTTCCTATTAAATTATCAAATATTTTTAAAATGATACTATTCTAGTAAGCTATACATTTGAGATTAGGCACTTTACTGAATGTATGCTGAAATCCATTTAAAGAAACAAAACAGATGGGGGCGCCTGGGTGGCTCTGTCAGTTGAGTGACCGACTCTTGGTTTTGGCTCAGGTCATGATCTCACATTTCATGGGTTTGAGCCCCAAATTGGGTTGGGGCTGACAGTGGGGAGCTAACATTGGGGATCCTGCTTGGGATTCTCTCTCCCTCTCTCTCTGCCCCTCCCCTTCTCATGCATGCACGCACTCTCTCTCTCCCTAAAAATAAGTAAATAAACATTTTTTAAAGTATATGAACATTATTAATGCTCTTGACAACTAGCCATATCTTCTAGAAAGGTTGCAATAATTTAAATTATCACTAGCATGGTATAAAAGTGTCTTTATAACAAAATGCCTATCAACATTGCATAGAATTTTGATGGTTTCAGCATACATTCAGTATAGTGCTCTAATCTCAAAGGTATAGCTTACTAGAATAGTATCATCTTTTAAATATTTGATAATTTAATAAGAAAAATTGTATTGTTTCTATTTCTAGCGAAGTTAAATGTTTTGTTATGCTTATTAGACTCTTTTGTGAACTGGTGGCTCATGCCATTTATCTATTGAGGTCTGAGTGATTTTTAAAAAACTGTATATTCTATTTATATTTGCTGTAGATATTTTTCTCATCTGGCTGTTTTTGTTTTTTTTTTCCATTTTCTCTGTTACAATTTTTGACAACCAAAGCTTTTATTGTTTCTATCGTTTGTGTGGTCAACTTTTTCAATCTTTTCCTTTGTGGTTTCTTTCAAGTGGAATTCAAAATATTTTTGAATTTCTTTGAGACTTCTTCTTTAACTCATGGATTAATTATATGAGTGTTTTTTTGATATCCAAATATTTGGGGGATTATCCAGCTATCTTTATGTTATTGATTTCTAGTTTAATTTAATTGTTATCTGGGCATATTCTTTGTATGATTTCTATGATTCTAAATTTATGAAGGTGTGTTTTATGACCAAAAATATGGTTCATATTGGTGAACGATCCCTGTAAGCTTGAGAAGAATGCACATTCTGTTGGTGTTGGATGGAGTATTCTGTACATGTCAATTAGATCTGGTTGATTGATAGCCCTGCTTAGGTTATCTGTATCCTTACTGATTCACTGCCTGCTTGATATATGAGTTACTAGCAGAGGGGCATTGAAGTGTCCAGCTCTAATCGTGGATTTGTCTATTGCTCTTCTCAGTTCTATCAATTTTTGACTCCTGTGTTTTGATGCTCATTGTTAGGTATATGTATGTTTAGGGTTGTACTGTCTTCTTGGAGAATTAAACCCTTTATCATGTATATAATATCATGTATATAAGGCCCCATTTTATTCCTGATAACCTTCCTTGCTCATAAGTTGGCTTTGCCTGAAATTAATAGAGATACTCCAGTTTTCTTTGATTAATGTTAGCATGGTATGTCTTTCTCCATCCTTTACTTACAATCTATCTGTGTGTTTACACATAAAATAGGTTTCTTATAGTTAGGTCTTATTTTTTTAAGCCACATTGACCATCTCTGTCTTTAATTGGTGAATTAAATTGGTGAATTAATATTCAGGCTTTCAAAGTAAAAGTGTAGTAGGGTTCCTGGAGATAAAGACCACCAAAATGTGGGGGCTTCCCCCCAAACTGCGGTCCCCAGGATTTTCTCACTCATATTAGTCCACAATTCAGCCTCTGGAAACTCATTCAAAATTACCATTTAACTGTATAATTTTTTTTTAAGTTTATTTTTGACAGAGAGAGACAGAGCACAAGTAGGGGGAGGGGCTGAGAGAGAGGGAGGTACAGAATTCGAAGAGGCTCCAGGGCTCTGAGCTGTCAGCACAGCTCAAACTCACGAACCGTGAGATCATGACCTGAGTTGAAGTTAGACGCTTAACCGACTGAGCCACCCAGGTACCCTAAATATACAACTCATAATTGACCAATGTCAATGGAAATTTAGACAAGGAGATAATGACTCAACACCAAAAAGATCATTTGTTTTCAGATACAGAACTGTGGTATAAGCATTGCGTCTAACAAGTCTCTATGAAGCATCCCTATAAAATAGATTTGTTTCTATGGACACTAAGAAACATTTTGCCTCCACTTTACACTTACAGAAGACCTCACAGAGCCAAGTCCTGGGAGCAGAGAGCCAAGCAGAAGTGATTTGCAAAGCAGAGTGGCCTTTCCTGCAGCCGCCTGAGCTATGCATCTGGGGAGAGCAGCTAGCTCTAAGAGCTTCTCAAAAAACAGCAAACTAAGCATGAATTTATTTCTTATACCAAAGCACCCTGCCTTTATCCTGCTTGTGGCTTTGTCTGTATCTATTTCAAGCTACTCAGTTTACAGATCTAGCCAATGTCACACCATGTCATTATGCCATAAAAGAATTTCACGGTTCCTGTGTATACCTCCTACCTTCTGACTGCAGCAAGTGAAGAAAGATTCCAGTCCAGTTTAGAGAGCACAGTAAGAATCAGGACAGCTCTGAGTGAAGTCGACTGAACAGCCTCTCACCACTCACCAATAGGACAACTAAGTGCATTGTGCTAATTATATTACTGCAAGACTCAAGCCACAACAAAACAACAGTAATCCAGACAGTGAGGTACTGGCTTAAGGAAAGACATATAGATCAATGGAATAGAACTAAGAATCCACAAATAAACCCTTATGTTTCCATAAGGATGTCAAGACAATTCAGTGGGGAAAGAATAGTCTTTTCAACAAATAATGCTGGGACAACTGGATGTTCAGATGCAAAAGAATAAAGTTGGGCCATTATTTCACAAAATACAAAATAAAAAATTAACACAAAATTAACACAACATTAAAGACTTAAATGTAAAAGCTAAAGCTGTAAAACTCTTAGAAGAAAACCTAGGCATAAATCTTCATCACCTTGGATTAGGCAGTCATTTCTTAGATATACCAAAAAGCACAAGTGACAAAAGAATAATAGACTTTATCAAAAATTGAAACTTGTAGGGGCGCCTAAGGGCTCAGTGGGTTAAGTGTCTGACTTAGGCTCAGGTCCTGATCTCAGTTTGTGAGTTTGAGCCCCACCCCCACCTTGGGCCCTAGGCTAACAGCTCAGAGCCTGGAGCCTGCTTCAGATTCTGTGTCTCCCTCTCTCTCTCTGCCCCTCCCCCACTTGTGCTCTGTCTCTCCCTCTCTCTCAAAAATAAATAAACATTAGAAAAAAATCAAAACTTGTATGTTTCAAAGGATACAATCAAGAAAATAAAAAGAGGGGAGCCAGGGTAACCCAGTTGTTAAGCTTTCGACTTTGGTTGATGTCATGATCTCATGGTCCGTGACTTCGAGACCCACATCTGGCTCTGTGCTAACAGCTCAGAGCCTGGAGCCTGCTTCCGATTCTGTGTTTCCCTCTCTGCCCCTCCCCCACGTGCACTCTGTCTCTCTCTCTCTCTCTCTCTCTTAAACAAATAAACATTAAAAATAAAGAAAGAAAAATAAATAAAGAAAAATAAAGAACAATAAAACACAAGGAGTGGAAAAAGATATATATTTATAAATCATATATATATAATAAAGGAATTGCATAATGAATGCATAAAGAAGTCTTATAATTCAGCAACAAAATAAAAATAATCCTTGAGGGCCACCTGGGTGGCTCAGTCAGTTAAGTGTCTGATTCTTGATTTTGGCTCAGGTCATGATCTCACGGTTTCTGAATTCAAGCTCCATGTCTGGCTCTGTGCTGACAATGCAGCCTGTTTGGGATTTTCTCCCTCTCTCTCTGCCCCTCCAGCACTCCCTTCTCAAAAATAAATAAATAAACTTAAAGAAAAACATTCTTGAACCCAAATCTTGGTTTTTAATACCATTCTTCGGTGGCATCAATAAAACGAACAGGACTCCTTGGAGAAATGATTGCTTCTACAACTGCAAGAAATACCGTACACAAAATGGCCCTGGAGCATATTATAGTGCCAGAAAGTAAGCAAGTGCTCACACACACACACACACACACACACACACAGTGATGGGGATATGTCCAAAGGGACCCAGGAACCAACTGAAAAGGCTCTCAATGGCTTAAGTTGGAACAGTTGAGCAATACGAGAGATAAAGTAGTATTGCATTATAAACCAAAATATAAAGTAAATATCTATGAGTTCATATAACTATAAATAGATGATAGCTAGATAGCTAGATAGATAGATGATAAGAAGAGACAAATCTCATGCACAGAGGAATACCAAATAATTTATGTAGATATTCTTCCCTCAAGAGGTGATGCATATCTCCCTACTCCTTAGATGTGGGTTGTGCATAGTGACTTCCTTGCAAAGAGTATAGTATGGAAACGGAGAGGAAAGAAGCTGTACAAACACTATCTCAAGCAGGTATCAACGTTAATTAGCATCAACAATGATAAGCCATGTCATAGAATATGATGAAAATAGCACTTCACCTCTGTGAACTTACTCTGCAAAACACATTATCCCAGTCTAATCATGAGAAAAACATCAGAAAATCCCAATAAAAGAACATCCCCTGAAACACTTGACCAGTATTTCTCCAAAGTGTTGAGGTCATCAAAACCAAGGAACATCTCAGAAACTGCCACAGACAAGAGGAGTCTGAGACATGACAACTAAATGCAGTGTGGCATCCTGGATGGGATCCTGGAATAGAAAAAGGACATTAGGTAAAAGCTAAGGAAATCTGAATAAAATACAGATTTAGTCAATAATAATGCATCAGTATTGGTTGCCTGATTGTAACAAATGTATCATAAGATGTTAATAAAAGGGAAAACTAGGTAGAGGGTATACAGGACTCTCTGTACAATCTTCACAATTTTTCTGTAAATCTAAAACTGTCCTTTAAAAGTTTATTTTAAAAAGACACAATATACAAAGTTTAGAAACAACGCAGTTTAAAAACGGGCAAAGGTCTGAAAAGACATTTGGCAGAAAGAGTACACAAATGACCAATAAGCACATGAAAAGATGTTCAACACCATTTGTGTATAGGGAAATGCTAATTAAAACCACAATGAGATATCACATCACTCCCACTAGGATGACTATATAATCAAAAAGGTAGACAATATCAAGTGTTGAAAAGGATGCAGAGGAAACGGAACTCTCATACATTTCTGGTAAAAATTAAAATCCTGCAACATAGGGGCGCCTGCATGGTTCAGTCGGTTAAGTGTCTGACTTTGGCTCAGGTCATGATCTTACAGTTTGTGGGTTCAAGCCCTGTGTCAGGCTCTGTGCTGACAGCCTGGAACCTGCTTCAGATTCTGTGTCTCCCTCTCTCTTACCACCTCTTTCATCCATCCCTACCATCCCTATGGTAATCATCAGTTTGCTCTCTAGAAGTAAGAGTCTGTTTTTTGGTTTGCCTCTTTTTTTCTTTGTTTGTTTTGTTTCTTAAATTCCACACATGGGTGAAATCACATGATATTTGTCTTTATCTGACTTATTTCACTTAGCATTATACCTTCTAGGTCCATCCATGTTGTTGCAAATGGCAAGATTTCATTCTTTTTTTATGGCTGAGTAATATTCAATTGTATCCATATAACGCTTTTTCTCTTTCCATTCATCTATTAATGGACACTTGGGATGCTTCCATAATTTTGGTTATTGTAAATAATGCTGTAATAAACATAGGAGTAAATATAACCTTTTGAATTAGGATTTTCATATTCTTTGGGCAAATATTCAGTAGTGGAATTACTGGATTATATGGTAATTCTATTTTTAAATTTTTTGAGGAACCTCCATACTGTTTTCCCCAGTGGCTGCACCAGTTTGCATTCCCAGCAACAGTGCACAAAGGTTTCCTTTTCTCTGCATCCTCGCCAACCCTTGTTATTTCTTGTGGTTTTGATTTTAGCCATTTAAACAGGTATGAGGTGATATCTCATTGTGGATTTGATTTGCATTTAAAAGGAATAAAATATTAATATATGCTAATACATTAATGAATCTTGAAAACATTATGCTAAGTGAAAGAAGCCAGAGATAAAAAAGCTATATACTGTATGATATATACAGTATATATATCTGTATATATATATACAGATATATATATCTGTATATATATATATATATATATATATATATGAAATGTATGCTATGAAATGTCCAGAGCAAACAAATCCATAGAGACAGAGAGCAGATTAATAGTTTCCAGAGGCTGGAGGAGTGGGAAATGAGGAATAACTATTAGTGGATACAGAGCTTTTTTGGGGGGGGTGATGAAAATTTTCTGGAATTCAGTAGTGGCAAAATTTTGTGAACATACTAAAATACACTGAAATCTAAAGAGTTATACACTTAAAATTGATAAACTAAGAAAGATAAGTTTCAAACTGTACTATGAATTGTCCTGACCATTTTCCTCCAAAGAAAGGAGGAAGACACGTGATACATATGTTATTTACAGAGAAATGAAGGCACCAAGTGGACAGCTGTGCTGTCATCATCTCGATCAGAAATTACTGGGCTCCTGCTTTAGGTAGGACATGGATGAACCATGTTCTTACGGAAAGTAACGCAGGAAAAGACATTCTCTCCCTTCATCGATTAGGGGTTCTAGGATTAACACAGAGGTCATTTCTATTAAAATAAACAACTAATGGAAGCTCGGTTGACTTTGACCACTTATTTAGAAAACTGCAAGCTCACTGTGATTTCTCATATCAGAATTGTCTGTTAATGCAGCTGAAAACATTAGATCTACTCTGCACTCACCATTTATATAGCTGCATAGAGTAGTCCCCACTTCTATGGGCAAATGGAATAAAATCCCAGAAGTCAGGCTTGAGCAACAAACACCTACAACAAATGATGCTTTTTTGTTTGTTTGTTTGTTTGTTTGTTTGTCAAGGTCAAAGAATCAATGCTTCAAGCATGAGTCTTTTTTAACTGGGGAGAGAAGGGAGGCTACCTGGTCTCCCATTTCTGAGGAAAACAATATTAGAAAAGAAGTAGGAGCACCTGGGTGGCTCAGTCGGTTGAGCATCCAACCTCGGGTCGGGTCATGATCTCATGGTCTGTGAGTTCGAGCCCCGCGTCAGGCTCTGTGATGACAGCTCAGAGCCTGGAGCCTGTTTCGGATTCTGTGTCTCCCTCTCTCTCTGACCCTCCCTCACTTGTGCTCTGTCTCTCTCTGCCTCTCAAAAATAAAATAAATGTAAAAAAAATTTTTTAAAAAACGTATGGCTTGAATCTCATTTTTCTTCTTTATTGATTTTTAAGTGTACGACTCAGTAGATTTTATTTATTCACAAAGTTGTGCCACTATCTAATTCCAGGAAATTTTCATTGCCCCCAAAAGAAACCCTATCCCCATGAGCAGTCATTAAACCAATGAAGAAAATGCACATGATGACAGCATGAAGCTTCCCTCACAGTGCTGGGAGAGACCATCACGTGTCTGACCTGCATTCTCAAGGGAGGGGAGAGAGCCAGAGGAAACAGCCATTGTGTCAATGACTCCAAATCAAATCAAGGGCTTGTCTAATTTGTTTTCCCTGTATGTTTTTTTCTTCTCTCCTGCTCTTTTCCTATCTCTGCAATCTCTCCTCTTTTGCCGTGACCATCTCTCCCACTCTACCCTCTCTCCTTTACTCTCTTTTTCATGCTCAGACATACTGAGACTTCATGGACTCTTCTCCCCTTCTCCATTTCCACCTCCTTCTCTAAGCTCTTCTTCCTCTGCTCATCTCAAAATGTTGATGGTTTATGTCCGTGTGTGTGTGTGTGTGTGTTTGTGTGTGTGTGTGTAAAAATAAAAGCAGAAGTAAGTTAGTCTATGTGACTCTCTGCTTGGCTAAGAACAACAGGAGCTACAAATGTCCCTTAAATATTAGTCCCCTCTTCTTAAAATCAGGCAGAAGTGTTTGGGTAAACAAGAAAAGACATGCAAAGAGTTACAGAGGTATTCAGTACTAGAAAAGGAAAATCTCCTTTCTCTAGATTATGGCTCAAGGCCGAGTTATTCCCTGTGACTAGAGGTTAGTTACTCTGTATTTGCCATAAGTAAACTGATTTTTGGGGGGGGAGGATGATTTTTTAAAAGATCCATAGATGATTGAATCTCTGATTAAATAAAATCTCTGATACAACATAAAGAAAGAACAACAAATGAATGTACTATATATGCTTATTTTCACAAAGAAAAGTTACCTATGCTTTTCAAAAGGTGACACTGTGAACTTGGGAGCACAGCATTGCACGTGACTGTGAAGCTCTCCGGCTCTGTGTCCTCTCAGCGCCTCCAGGGAGCCAAGGCTCTCAAAGGGATGAGCGCCCTGGCCTGCTGAGGACACTGCAACACTACTGCCCTCTCAGTGTGGTCAGCATACAAGGTAAGTTCTTTTAAGTTTTTTCTTAACTCAAAGGTATAGTGTTGAGAGAAAAGAGACTAGATTCAGAGGGAAAATTAGAAATGACCAAAGCTGCAAGAGCAGGACAGGAATGCCTTTGAGCCAAGCAGAAACATGGACCAGTAGCCCTTTGTGAGCTCTCTGTAAGGGAAGGGCTCAGCTTCTAAAACAGTGTAACTATTCATCTTTAAAACACCACAAAAATTTAAAACACCCTGTATTTCCAAGTATATTCATGTATCTTCTAAGGTGAACAACAACAACAAAAAATGTAACTGCAGTCCCCCATGTCTATCCTGTTTCCTCACCAAAGCTTCTCCTGGTAGAAAACCTGGAAGCACTCATCACAAATATATTTCTTTCTTTTCTTTCTTTCTTTCTTTCTTTCTTTCTTTCTTTCTTTCTTTCTTTCTTCTTTCTTTCTTTCCTTCCTTCCTTTCCTTTCTTTCTTTTCTTTCTTTCTTTCTTTCTTTCTTTCTTTCTTTCTTTGTCTTCTTATTTATTTTTAAGTAGGCTCCTGTAGAGCCCAGTGAGAGGCTTGACCTCACCACCCTGAGATCAAGACCTTGAGATCAAGACCTGAGCTGAAATCAAGAGTTGGACGCTTAACCGACTGAGGCACCCAGGCATCCCCACAAATGCCTTCATAATGCCATGTTGTTGCAATTTTAAAAAGAAAGGTGAGTAGGCACAATGGACCCCACACACACGAAGGGCAGTAGCCCACAGCAAATCCCAGTGGCTCAGAGCCTTGGGTCCCCCAACAATGATTTGGAAGCACTGGACTGGAGCATTTCTAAGGTACCATCAGGTGCTATAATTTTATCATCTTATTAAGCCATATAATTGGTAGCAGAGCTTATAAGCTTTAAAAATGATAGATTATAGATGATAGATAGATAGATAGATAGATAGATAGATAGATAATAGATATAGATAGATGATTCTCTTGTATACTGAGTCTCTTTTATGCAGATGTACAAGTAGGCAACACTATAACAATATTAATGAATGCTAAAACCCACAGTGTTTCCATAAGAAGTAACTCAAATGTTGAAATAAACTAACCCACCTCTACTTACCGCCCCCCCTCAAAATTACCATCTGACAGTTTTAAACATTCTCTTTACTGGAAAGGTTTTTTAAAGGTTTTTATTTAGAAAGATTCATTCCATATAGGTTTAGAGAATGATCATAATGTATGGAGCCAGAGACCATGAAGTCCAAGTTCAGGCACAGTTCTCAGAATTTTTAGGAGGAAGGGGTAGGTAGGCATCAGTAATTCCTCTTAAATTATAGGACAATGTGCCTGCCATATTGTAGATGCTCAAAACTGTTTTGTTGAATTAGGACAGAACACAATACAGTGAACACAAACATAAAGACCCTTGAACATACAGAATTCTCATGTACAATCATGTATAATACAATGAATGGAATTTTACCTAATTTGGTATAGTTAGAAAATTTTTCCTCATAACAGTTAAGCTATTCAGAAAGGATTACCTCTCCAGCCATTTTTGGACCTTGCGCATGAAACACGCTGTTTTCCCATGAAGGGATCATACACGATGTTCCAGAGGGCCGCTGCAGACTTGACGTGTGAAGAATCATGGATCTAGAGAGTAATGCAGGGAACAACTTTCCAGCACCTGGGACTCACACAGGATGAACAAATAGACTTGTGGATGTTCTGGGTGAAGAGGTCATGTGGATCAATAGTATAATGTTTAAGGAATGTTTTTTCCATGCTCTCAGGGGCACTTATCCTCACCTTACGGACTGGGATTGGTTCCAGATAGCTGTGTCAGCCAATCCAAACACGAATGGACTTGTGCTGTTCCCCATTTTGTGCCCCTTCAGACTGACCTCTTCTTGGCCTTTTGGACACTAACCATATGGTGAAATGGAGATACAGTTCAATTGTTCTCACCTTGACTGCTATTTAGAGGTCTAGATTTCAAGATTATTCCTGTATGCTAACAAATATACCTTGGGCTTATTTATTTTTTTGTTAGTGCCCATACTCTTTTCTACTCATGCTCCCACATTTCTGATAGACTCTGAAGTGTCAAACTAGGCATATTTTTAAAGCAGTTATTATAAATAGGTCATGAGAGGCAACCAAGGAAAATGTCACCAACTCTCAGTGGCACTAAAAGTAATGTTTCAAAGAATAATTGACTCAAAGTGCTTCCTTGCTGGGAATGCAACGGCTGAGGCAACAGTGAAAGTAGTTTAAGGTACCCAATTCAAAATGGGCATTTAGGACAACCATCAATCCTACCCAACTACCAGTCCTTTGACTTCCTCCCATGGAGAAATCAGCATCTGAATTGCTTTGCTGTAGTTGAAGGAGTGTTATGTAATTCTGATTCTGAGTTTTCCAGTTAGGATAAAGAAACCAGGGGAACAAACTGTGTGTCAATGAAGGGGGCAAAAGGAGAAGAAAAGTGGTGATAAAAGAAAAAGAAAGTGTAAAAGAAATAAAGAGGGATGTTAAAACAAGCAAACAAACAAAAGCTACCTCCTCTCTCAAACACCGTAGCATAGAAGTGGCTTCTGAACTAGTGGAGGCAGAGTACTGACTTGGGCCTGTCATGTACAGACCAGGATCTCAGCCAGGTCCAGGGAGGAAGCTCCTCACGCTCCATTGGAAACAATAGCTGTTCCCTGGACCAAAGAAATTTTGTAGTAGGATTTTCCCTTCTCCATGTGAGACTGAGGAAAAGGGGAGCAACACAGTTAATATTTTATGAAAATAAAATGGAAATAACCCATTTATTCTGATGTTATATCCTTTCCAAAATCATGGTGTTAGAATGTTCTCTCTCTCTCTCTCTCTTTTTTTTTTTTTTTTTTTAACTTTTGGAGATAGTAGATGCTGGTTGCTTTTTGTTTGTTTGTTTGTCTTTTGAGGTTTTTGCTAGGTCCTTTTAAATTTCCAAATGGGAACTACAATATTCAAGATTTTCAAAACTTGCCTGACTATACAACTCTTTTATTGAAAAGCACTTAATAAAAACTATTTTTCTATTAACATTTTTCTATTTTTCTGTTAACAGTTTTTGCTATTTACTTTTATTTTGCTCACTTGACAAAATTTATAAGTTGGGAAACTCCCTTGCCCAATTTTAGAAATATATATCTTACTGACCTGTGAAATACAATGATAACCCGGGGGACATTTGTCTAAAATGTCTGCCAAAGGGGTACCACAAGAAGTCAAATCCAATGTCAGTAAAATGTGTTCAAAACAGGTATCACTGTCAAAAAATTTTTTAATGACTACAAGTTTCCATGATACAAAAAGAAAAAAAAAAAACAGATATCTCAAAAATAACAGTGGAGCCACTTAGCAAGTGTAAAAATAATCATTTTCAATTGCAAATAATGTGCAAACATGTCACTCCTTGAAAAATTAGATAGGAATAGTTAATGAAAAATCTATTTGTTACTTAAAGTCTATTTGTTATTTTTATATGCTGAATTTTTTTCTTTTTTCAAGTTTTTATTTAAATTCCAGTTAGTTGGGGCGCCTGGGTGGCTCAAGTGGTTAAGTGTCCAACCTCAGCACAGGTCATGATCTCATGGTTCGTGCGTTCAAGCCCCGCATCAAGATCGGTGCTGACAGTTCAGAGCCTGAAGCCTGCTTCACATTCTGTGTCCACTTCTCTCCCTGCCCCTCCCCTGCTAGTGCTCTCTCTCTCTCAAAAGTAAATAAACATTTAAAATAAATAAATAAATTCCAGTTAGTTAACATACAGTTTAATATTAGTTCCGGGTGTAGCATTTAGTGATTCATCACTTATATATAACACCCAGTGCTTACCACAAGTGCCTTCTCAATCTCCATCACCCATTTAACCCATCCCCCCACCTACCTCCCCTCCAGTAACCATCAGTTTGTTCTCCATAGTTAAAAGAGTCTGTTTTCTGGTTTCCCTCTCTCTCTCTCTTTTTTTTAACCTTTGTTCATCTCTTTGTTTCTTAAATTCCATATACGAATGAAATCATATGGTACTTATCTTTCTCTGACTTATTTCACTTAGCATAATACTCTCTAGTTCCATCCACATTGTTGCAAATGGCAAGATTTCATTCTTTTTTATGGCTGAGAAAAGTCTATTTGCTATTAAGGATTGCTGGCTTCATAAATTTTTTTCTTCCTTTATTAGTTGTAATAATCACCCTTTAAAAAGCTAAAACAGCAATTTTCTTTTATTTCAACAACTTCAATAAAAAGTCAGAGCAAAATATTAATACCAAGTTTAAAACTCTTCATTCTTGTAGTCAAAAAGCTACTTTACCCACAAGTGTTAGTAATGTCAGTAATGACATACATCTCTATACTTTCCTTCTAATATATTTTAGGATTCAATTCTATGTTACTAATTGCAAACCCAATTACCTGCAACTCTTGCTTCCTGGACAAATTTCTAAGAAAACAGACCTAAAGTCTAATACTGAGATGTGAGTGTCCCTAAAGGCTTACAACAATGGTCTGGATATCATTATAGAACCAGGGTATTGGAAAGTAATCCAGAGATAACTCAGTTCACCATTTCTCAACAGTGTTTCTATTACATGCTTTTCAATAAAAGAGTTATATAGTTAGGCAAGTTTAAAGATCCTAAATAATCTATTTCCCCCTGGAAATTCACAATACACATTGGCATATTAAAAGCTCTGCAAAGTCTTGAACTACAGAAATCTCTTTAACTCAGTTTAATCCAATTTTCCCAAACTTTCTTTAGCACAACCATTCATGAATGAAACACACTTTGGGAAACAATGATCTAAGACAACCTATTTTATGTATTGAAAAACTAGGGCCAGAAAAAGTTTAAGAGACTTGTTCAAGATTACCCAAATAGGTAGTAGCAGTCAGTCCCAGAATGCAGACCTCCTGGGTCCAATATAGGGCGCTTTCTATGATCACACTCTGCCTTTCTTCCACCTCATAGAAACCTTGGAAATTATTACGGAAAGTCTGTTATGAAAATGAAACCGAGAAAACCCAAGTAGATACGAGTATGTTCTTATTAATTTCCATGCCTTTCCAGCTGATATTATCAAAACATTTTTTAAAATCTTGGAGGTGTATAAATAAGGAAGGGAGGCTTGTAATTGATAGATGGAGTGGGAAAATTGCCTTTTCCTCAGGCTATTGTTATTCAGATTATGTTTATATGTATGAAAAGTTGAAAAAAAAGATGATAGCTTCTAAGTAACAAACTGACATCCTCAGTGTCTAAGGATCAAATTATAATGGGTTGGACTACTGTGAACTGGGTACTATGTGTCAGAGATTATTTTGGGCGTGTGTCTGACAACTGATCCTTAAAATGCAAAATAATACACTATACAATGTAAGCTCTCCACAAAACATGTCCGTGCTTACTTAGTAAATCCTAATACTATAAAATGGATTTTTTTCACATAGAAACTTATCTAAGCCTTAATTTATTAAACCTTACTTTAAAAAAAATACGCTTTAACATTTTAAAATAAGTGTTGTGTAGCATTATTGTCCTGTATCAGAATAAAATTAGCCAAGTACTTCCTATTAGTTTAATATTGTGAAATGATTAATTATAGAGTAGCAGAATGACTTCCATTGGTCCCTTGAAAAAAGCCTTAGTGACCCATTTTGTACCAATGGGTTATGAAAAAGAAAAATAAACATACTGCCAATTTGATTGGTTTTCTTATTGTGTAGAAACCACTTTTGAGAGATACTTAAGAAAGCTTTATAGGTTTTTAAGATATACATCTCCAAATTATCCCACATAAAAATCTTGGTGAGAGACTAGAATTTTGGAATAGTCTTCATATAATTCATATAAATATTGATTTGTTCAAAAAATGTGCAATTTAGTATTTGTAACTTACAGCCATCCCCCATTTTTTTTCATCTTTTAACTCTTTTTCTTTGTGAGAACAATTTTTTTCCACTCATATTGATTACAGAGAAAGAATCATGTGTTGTTAACATTTCTTCACAGCTTCATGGTACCTCTCTGCTGACTTGTACATATGCCATCTTCCAGTCTTGTCCTTGATCCTCTGAACTTCAGTTCCAGGCAGAATCCTAAAAGCCTCATTGCTCTCTGTCCCATAATGTTATTCCTGTGATCATATTGGCTACATGGCAAAAGGATTTTTCAGATGTAATTAAGGATACAAATCAGTGACCTTAAGAGAGACTATCTAGATGGACCCAACCTAACCACATGAGCCATATAAAAGCATACAGTTTTTTCCAGTTGATAGCATAAATGCAAGTCAGTGAGATTCCAAGTATTATGGGGGATCTGGCATGCCATTTTTACCTTTGAAGATGGAGTGGGCCATATGTTTAGGAATATGAACAGCCTCTGGGAGCTGAGAGCTGCTCCCAGCTGATAGCCAGCAAGGAAATGGGAACCACAGCCCTACAATCACAAGGAACTGAATGCTAACAGCCTGAAGAAGCTTGGAAATGGATTCTTCTCCCAGACAAAGTATTTTTTTCTTTAAATAAAGAATAGATGTTAAAATTTGTAAAATACCCATATGCACCTAGAAATACTCCTATCATTTCTCTCCCTTCATCTATTAATCTGTACTTGTGTTCCTGGTATGAATCCAAGAGGGTATGAACTATTACTGCATTAATGTGCTACTGGATTCTAACTGTCATTATTCTCTTTAAGGTCTGTGCAATGATGTGTGAAATTACCCTGTAGCCTTCCTTTGTGATGCTAGTTTTGTCAGGTATATTAACTGATATTAATATACCCATTCCAACCTGCTTATAATTATTGTTTGTATGGTATGTCTCCTATCCATTTCTTTTCAACTTATCTGTCTTTATATTTAAAGTTAATCTCTTACAGATGGTATATAATTGAGTAAATCTTGCTTTATTAATCCAGTCTGATAATCTCTATCCTTTACCTGCAGTGTTTAGTCCATTGATATTTAATGTAATTATTAATGTGGTAAGATTTAGCTCTATCAATGTAGTATTTTTTTTTTTGTTTTACTCTTCCATTTTTTCTTGAACTTTTTAATTTTTCAGGATTCTCTTTGTCAATCTAGTGACAAAGATTATCTCATTTTTGGATAATGAGTGTTATCTCATTTGGTGTTATCTCATTGTTTTACTCAGCATTTTCCTAATTATTAATGAGATTCTCCACTTTTGTATAGGTTTAACTATGCAGATATCCCTTCTGTGGATTTAGTCAGGTCTTTTGCCCACTTTTCTGTTGGGTTATCCTTCCTTTTCCTTATTAATTTTGTAGGGTTCTTTACATATTCTGGTTATGAGTTCTCAGTTAAATATGGTGCTGCTTTCTTCTTCCACTCAATACTGCCTTTTTACTATCTTAAAGGTTTTTTCTTATCAACACAGACTCTTAATTTTAATGTGGTCAAATTAATCCTTTTCTTAACCTCAGTGCTTTTGTGTTTTAAGAAAACTTTCTCCATTGCCAGAGACCATGAAGTTATTATTTTCAAAACTTCATTATTTGGCTTTTCATTTAGGTCTTTATTCCATCTGGAGTTATATTTGTGTGTGGATGTGAGTTTGGGCCTAACTTTCTTTTTTTCCATAACAATAATCAATTTTTCGTACACATTTATTGAAAGACCATCTTTCCCCCACTGATATACAGTGTCACTTTTGTCATGAATAAAGTGCTCACATATGCATGAGTCTATTCTGGGTTTTTTATTCTATTCCATTGGTTTATTCTCTGATCCTTGTGCCAAAATACCATATTTTAAAATTTTCTAATACTTAAAGATGTCTTGATTGTTCTCTCAACAAATTCTTCTTTATGAGTGTCTCATCTATTCTTAGCTTTTTATTTCTGTATCAATTTAAATTACCTTGTCAATTTACACACACAATTTTTGTTATTATTTTGACTAAGACTGCATTAAATTTATAGATCTATAAGCCAATTTGGGTAAATTAGTAGCTTTACAGTATTGGATCTTCCATTCCATAAATATAATACATCTCTTTACTTATTTAGGTCTGTTAAAATTTCTCTCAGTAGTGTTTTTAGGTTTCTGCATAAAGGTCTTACACATTTTTTTATAAGATCTGTTTTAGTAGATATTTTTCATGCTAATGCTAATATTGCGCATTTTAGATTCCATTTTCTAACTGCTTGTTAATGATATATGGAAATATAATCTGATCTTCATAAACTGCTTATGAACCCAGGAGCTTTGCCAAACTCTAAGTTCATAATATTAATATTAGTGAATAATGACATTTTCCCCCCACTCCTACACATTTCTATTTCTAGACTTACTGTTCTTTCTAGGATGTCCAATATAATGTTGAATAGAAGTGGACACCCTTTTCTTTCTCCCACTTGAAAAGGAAAATCTTTTCACTTTTTCCAGTTAAACTTAAACCTGTTGTAAATTTTGATAGATTTTGATAGATTGGGGCAGCTGCCTGCTTCCTAATTTACTAACAGGACTTTTTAAATCATGGATATTGAATTTAATCAAATTCTTTTTCTGCATCTTTTGTGACAATCTTATGATTTTTCTCCTTCTATCTACTAATTGGTAAGTTATGTTAACACATTTTCTGATGTTAAACCAACCTTGAAATCCTCACATACATCCAATTTGACCACGATATATTATCTTTTTATATTTTCCTGAATTGTTTTAAAATTATTTTGTTTAGGATATTTGCATCCATGTTCATAATTGAAGCTGACCTTAATTTTCTTTTCCCATCTTGTCCTTGTCGGAATTTTCTAAATTTTCAACTTTTTCAAGATTTTGCTAGACTTCTAAAACAAGTTTGAAAGTTTCTCCCCATTTTTTTTTTTAATTTTTTTTTAACGTTTATTTATTTTTGAGACAGAGAGAGACAGAGCATGAACGGGGGAGGGTCAGAGAGAGGGAGACACAGAATCTGAAACAGGCTCCAGGCTCTGAGCTGTCAGCACAGAGCCCGACGCAGGGCTTGAACTCACTGACCATGAGATCATGACCTGAGCCGAAGTCGGCCACTTAACTGACTGAGCCACCCAGGTGCCCCCCCATTTTCTATTTTCTGGAAGAGTTTACAAGATTTGGATTTTTTCTACCTAAATATTGGGCAAAATTCATATTTTATTACATTTGGGCCTGGATATTTCTGTGTGTGTGTGTGTGTGTGTGTGTGTGTGATAGGTTTTTAATGATAAAGTCAGTCCTTTATAGTAATATGACTCTTCAGATTTCCTTTCCTACTACAAGTTTATCAAGTTGCATTTTTACTGGAATTTGTCTGTGTCAATTAAATTTTCAATTTTATTGGTACAAAGTTGTCCAAAATATCTACTTATCTTTTTAGTGTTTGTAAGATCTAAAATGATATCCTCCTTTGAATTCCTGATCTTGAATATTAGTATTTTCTTTCTTAATCAGACTGAGATTAATCAATTTTACTAATCTTTATAAAGAACCAACTTTTAGCTTTGTCAATCTTATCTTTCGTATGTTTGCTTTCTGTTTCATTAATTTCTGCTCTCATGTATAACACTTCTTTTTACTTCTTTTCTAACATATTAAGATGGCTATTTAGCTTATTAATTTTCAGCCTGTTTCTCTTCTAATATAGGGTTCCCTCTAAGTAGTATTTTAGCTACATCCCACAAATTTAAAAATATAGTATTTCCACAATCAAATTTAAGTACTTTCTAACTTGGATTTTGATTTCTTCTTTAGCCCCCAAAACTATTTTTAAATATGTATCTTGGACCCAACCTGGGAAGATGAGGAGCAGTTGGATCACAAACTCATCCCATCTCATGGACACACCTAGATAATAGCCACATCAGTGCAGCCAACCCAGAAAGCAATCCAGGGAATGACAGAACCGACTTTCCACAATTAATAGTAGAGTGGAGGTCATACAGAAAGAGTGGAGGTCTGGAGATGCAGTCAAGAACCAGATTAACCACAAACGAGAGGAACATTACAGGCATGGAGGAGAGGAGCAGACTCCACACCAGGCACACCAGGCATGGAAGCCTTGCAGGGGAAAATTAGTCCCCATAACATTTGGCTTTGAAAACCAGTGGCACTTAACTTTGTATTTACAGTCAACAAAGCTTAACTCCAGGTACATTGAAAATCATGGACTTAGCTCTAAGAGAACTGGAGAGCGATAAGGAAACTGAGTCCCAGCCTCTAAAAAGCCAGCATAACAAATAACCCCACTGAACTACAGCTAAGAAGCAGCAACTTAAAAAGTGCCTGGGGTATGCATGAAGAAGATTTATTTATTAATCTCAGAACATGCACTGGAGGGGCAAGGATCTTTGGAATACTTCTCTAAGAACAAAAGAGCTGGCAGGTGACATTTCTCTCCCTTGCCCAAACTAGATAGCCAGACAATTGCAGGAACTGGCCCAAACATCCTACAACCTCCTTTGCTAACACTATGTACCCTATGCCCATGTTCTCCTGCAGATCCACCCCATCCAAACCATCCCATCAGCAGGAGTCCCTTCAAAGTGACTCAAGCCCCAAGGAGAGGGGAAGATAACCACACACACCTGTTCGACTGTGGCCTCAGCAGTAGATGGGGGCAGACATCTGGTCTGACTGCTCACCCTACCCACCAACAAAAGTGTCTCATGATAAAGCAGAGAGAGAACCCTGAAGGTCCAACAGATGGACTGGGGGCAGGCATCTGGTAGACTATAGGCTATATCCAACTACAAGCCCCAGACTGACCTCTTCCCAGCTCAGAGAACAAACCCTCCCCAGTATGCTCACAACATGCAAAGTGGGCCATTGCAACCAACTGGACAGAAGGCAAATGCTGCTCAGTCACAATAGGAGAGCACATGCAACCCACATAGGAGACAGCCCTGAAGTGCCTGGTTCTGGTGAACAGGGGACAGTGAGCTAGAAGGCATCACAGGGCCTCGTCTTCATAAGGCCACTACTTTCAAGATCAGAAGATGTAATTGACTTCCCTAATACATAGGCACACAGAGAGTTACACAAAATGAGAGACAGAAGAATATGTCCAAAATAAAAGAACAAGACAAAATCATAGCAAGAGAGCTCCGTGAAATGGAGATAAGCAGAATTCCTGATAAGGAATTCAGAGTAATGGTCAAATGGAAAGCAACCAATCTGAATAGGAAAAAGAAAATAAAATAATAAAAAATGGGAATAAGTTAAGGAAACTTAGCAACATCATCAAACATAATAACACTCACATTATAAGGAGCCCAAAAGGAGAAGAGAGAGAAAAGAGGGTAGAAAATTTATTTGAAGAAATAATAGCCGAAAACTTTCCTAATCTGGGGAAGGAAACAAATGCCAGAAGCACAGAAAGCCCCCAACAAAATCAACCCAAGGATTTCCACACCAAGACACATAATAACTAAAATGGCAAGACGTAGTGATAGAGAATTTTAAATGCATCAGAGAAAAGATAATCTATATACAAAAGAAATTCCATAAGTATATTAGCTGATTTTTCAGCAGAAGTCCAGAAGGCAATAGCATGATATATTCAAAGTGCTAAGAGGAAAACAATCTACAAATAAGAATAGTCTACTGGACAAACAAAAAGAAAGGAGTTCATCACTACTGAACCAGCCTTACAAGAAATGTTAAAGGGAACTCTTTGAGTGGAAAGAATGGCCATAATTAGGAGTAAGAAACTTATGAAAGGAAAAAATTTGCAGGTGAATGCAAACATAATAAAAGCAGTAGATTAATCACTTATAAAATCAGTGTGGTAGTTAAAGCACAAAAGCAGCAAGATCAATTATATTTATAAAAATCAGTCAAGGGGTTAAAAAATAAAAGAATGAAAAGTATGACATCATATACATAAAACATGGGGGGAGTAAAAATTTAGTGCTTTTAGAATGGATTCAAACTTGAGCAACTGTCAACTTAATATAGACGGCTATGTGCATAAGAAGTTATATGTAAACCTGATGGTAATCACAAATCAAAAACCTGTATTAGATATGCAAAAAATAAAGAGAAAGGAATCCAAGCATATCACTAAAGAAAGCCAGCAAACCACAAGGGAATAGAACAAGAGAAGAAACAGAAGAACTACAAAAACTATAAAACAAGTTACAAAATGGCAATAAGTACATACCTATCAATAATTACTTTGAATGTAAATGGACTAAATGCTCAAATCAAAAGACATAGGGTGACTAAATGGATACAAAAGCAAAACCCAGGGCGCCTGGGTGGCTCAGTTGGTTAAGCATCCAACTCTTGATCTTAGCTCAGGTCTTGATCTCAGGGTCGTGAGTTCAAGCCCCACATTGGGCTCCATGCTGGGTGTGAAGCTTATTTTAATTAATTAATTAATTAATTACTTTTAATTAATTAATTACTTTAATGAATGAATTAATTAAAAATAAAAAGCGAGACTTACTTATAAACTGCCTATGAGAGACTCACTTCAGACCTAAAGACACGTACAAATTGAAAGTGAAGGGAAGGAAAAACATGTATCATGCAAATGGCAGTGAAAAGAAAGATGGGATAACAATACCTGTCTCAGACAAAATAGACTTCAAAACAAAGACTGTAACATGAGACAAAGATGCACACAACATAATGATAAAGGAAACAATCCAACAAGGGGGATAAAACAATTATAGATATTTACACACCCAATATAGGAGTACATAAATATATAAAGCAACTATTAACCGACATAAAGGAAGAAATTGACAGTAATGTAATAATAGTAGGGGACTTTAACACTCCACTTACATAAATGGGTAGATCATCCACACAGAAAATCAACAAGGGAACAGTTGCTTTAAATGAAACATTGGACCAGGTGGACTTAACAGATATATTCAGAATATTCCATCTAGGGGCACCTGGGTGGCTCGGTCAGTTGAGCGTCCAACTTCGGCTGGGGTCATGATCTCGCGGTTTGTGGGTTCGAGCCCCACATCGGGCTCAGTGCTGTCAGTTCAGAGCCTGGAGCCTGCTTCGGATTGTGTGTCTCCGTGTCTCTCTGCCCCTCCCCCGCTTGTGTTCTGTCTCTCTCTGTCTATCAAAAATAAATAAACATTAAAAAAAATAAAAAATTAAAAAAAAAAAAAGAATATTCCATCCAAAAACAGCAAAACACACATTCTTTTCAAGCGCACATGTAACATTCTCCAGAATAGATCACATGCTGGGCCACAAAACAAGTCTCAATAAGTTCAAAAAGATTGAAATTATATCATACATCTTTTCCAACCACAATGGTATGAAACTAGAAATCAATTACAGGAAAAAAAAATCTGGAAAGGACACAAACACATGGCAGCTAAATAGCATACTACTAAACAATGAATGGGTCAACCAAGACACTAAAAAGGAATCCCCCCCCCCCAAAAAAAATGTATGGAGATAAAATGAAAACAAAAACACAATGGTCCAAAATCTTTGGAATGCAGCAAAAGCTATTCTCAGAGGGAAGATTATAGTAATATAGGTCTACCTCAAGAAGCAAGAAAAAGCTCAAATAAGCAATCTAACTCTACACCTAATGGAGCTGGAAAAAAGAACAAACCTGAATTCCAGTAGAAGTAAGGAAATAATAGAGCAGAGAAAAAATGAAATGTAAAAAATGAAATATTATTACTAAAAACTAATAGAACAGATCAATAAAACCAGGAGCTGGTTCTTTGAAAAGATCAAGAAAATTGATAAACCTTTAGCCAGATTTATTTTAAAAAAAAAAAGTGAGAGAGAGAAAGACAGAGGACTCAAATCTCAAACAAAATCAGAAATGGAGGAGAAATAACAACCACCACCACAAAAATACAAAGAATTATTAGAATATTATTAAAAACTACATGCCAGCAAATTGGACAACCTAGAAGAAATAGTTAAAACCCTAGAAACACATAACCTTCCAAAACTAAGTCAAAAAGAAATAGAAAATTTGAACAGACCAATTACTAGCAATGAAATTGAATTGGTAACCAAAAAAACTCCCAACAAACAAAAGTCCAGGACCAGATGACTTCCCAGGCAAATTCTACCAAACACTTAAAGAAGATTTACTACCTATTCTTCTCAAACTCTTCCAAAAAATAGAAATAAGAGGAAAACTTCCAAACTCATTCTATGAGGCCAACATTACCTTGATTCCAAAACCAGACAAAAACCCCACTAAAAAGGAGAATTACAGGCCAACATCCTTGATGAACATGGATGCAAAAATTCTCAACAAGATACTAGGAAATCAATCCAACAGTACATTAAAAGAGTCATTCACCATGAAGAAGACACAAAGAAATGGAAAAACATCCCATGCTCATGGATTGGAAGAACAAATATTGTTGAAATGTCTATACTACTCAAAGCAATCTACACTTTCAATTCAATCCCTATCAAAATAACACCAGCATTCCTCACAGAGATAGAACAAACAATTTTAAAATTTGTATGGAACGAAAAGTGCCCAAATAGCCAAAGTAATGTTGAAAAAGAAAACCAAAGCTGGAGGCATCTCAATTCCAGACTTCAAGATGTATTACAAAGCCGTAATCATCAAGACAGTGTTGTACTGGCACAAAAACAGACATATAGATAAATGGAACAGAACAGAGAATCCAGAAATGGACTCACCAATGTACGGCCAACTGATTTTCAACAAAGCAGAAAAGAATATCCAATGGAAAAAAGACGGTCTCTTCAGCAAATAGTGCTGGAAAAACTGGACAGTGACATGCAGAAGAATGTACCTGGACCCCTTTCTTACACCATACACAAAAATAAATTCAGAATAGATGAAAGACCTAAACATAAGACAGGAAGCCATCAAAATCCTAGAAGAGAAAACAGGAAACAACCTCTTTGACTTCAGCCACAGCAACTTCTTACTTGACATGTCTCCAGAGGGAAGGGAAACAAAAGCAAAAATGAACTATTGGGACCTCATTAAGATAAAAAGCTTCTGCACAGTGAAGGAAACAATCAACAAAACTAAAGGGAAACCTACAGAATGGGAGAAGATATTTGCAAAGGACATATTGGATAAAGGGTGAGTATCCAAAATCTATAAAGAATTTATCAAACTCAATGCGCAAAAATAAATAATCCAGTTAAGAAATGGGCAGAAGATATGAAGAAATACAGATGGGCCTATAGACACATGAAAAAAAAAATGCTCAGCATCACTCATTACCAAGGAAATACATATCAAAACCACAATGAGATAGCACTTCACACACACCTGTCAGAATGGCTAAAGGTAACAATTCAGGAAACAACAAATGTGAGTGAGGATGCAGAGAAAGGGGAACCGTCTTATACTGTTGGTGGGAATGCAAATTGGTGCAGCCCCTCTGGAAAACAGTATGGAGGTTCCTCAAAAAGTTAAAAATAGACCTACCCTACGACCCAGCAATTTCACTGCTAGGTATTTATCCAAAAGATACAAAAATACTGATTTAAACGGACACATGCACCCCAATGTTTATAGCAGCACTACCAACAATAGCCAAATTATGGAAAGAGCCCTAATGTCCATCGAGTGATGAATGAATAAAGAAGAGGTGGTATATATATATACAATGGAATATTACCCAGCCACCAAAAAGAATGAAATCTTGACATTTGCAATGACATGGATGGAACTAGAGTGTATTTTGGTAAACAAAATAAGTTCATCAAAGAAAGATAAATATCATATTATTTCACATATGCAGAATTTAAGAAACAAAACAGATGAACATAGAGGAAGGGAAAGAAAAATAAAATAAAAACAGACAGGGAGGTAAATCATAAGAGACTCTTAACTATAGAAAACAAACTGAGGTTGCTGGAGGGGAGGTGGGTGGGGGGGTAGGCTAAATGGGTGATGGGCATTAAGGAAGATACTTGTTGTGATGAGCACTGGGTGTTATATGTAAGTAATGAATCACTAAATTCTATTTCTGAAACCACTACTACACTATATGTTAACTATCTTAAATTTAAATAAGATGTTAGAAGGAAAAAAAAAAAACCACCAATGGGCACCTGGGAAGTTCAGTCATTTGAGCATCTTACTCTTGATTTCAGCTCAGGTCATGATCCAAGGGTCATGGGATCGAGCCCCACGTTGGGGCTTAGGATTCTCTCTCACTCTCCCTCTGTCCCTCTCCCCTGCTTGCTCTCTCTCTCTGTTTAAGAACAAAAACAAAACACCCCACCTACCTATTTTCTGTTTATAGACTTCCATTCTTGTAAAGGTCATAATAGAATACTCTCAGTGTGTATTTCACTCTATTTTTTTTATTTCAAGCATCAAGAAAACAGTATCTAGAATATGAATTTGGCTTAGTTTTATAGAATTGGTTATACTCCTGTTTGACTAATCTCTTAACTTTTCTAGACCCCATACAGGACAACTTGCATAAAACTCTAAAGAGAAAAGAAGGCTGACTTCAGTCTCCTGTAGAAAAGCTCTTAGGGCACAGGCAGGTTGCTAAGGTTATTTTAACATCCTTCTGTGTTTTCTGCTGCAGAATAAGTTATAGTACTGACCTGATTACAGACATGGAAGAGTAACCTATTCAACAGCAAGGACAGGCCATAATGACAATATCCATCTTGGCAGTGGATTCTCCAATCTCTGAAATTTTCAGATGACTACAGCCCCAGCCAATATTTTGCCTGCAGCCTCATGAGATATCCCAAGCTAAGCCATCCAACCAAGCTACTCCTTTATTCCTGATCTACAGAAACTATACAATGTTTGTTTTTTTAAGTCACTAAGTTTGGGGGTTGTTTTTAACTCAATAGATAATACACCAAGTTTCGTATACTTTTCTTCCAACAGAATTGCTGAGAGGTACCTCTCCAAAACCACTCTCCATAATGGATCTTATCTCATTACTTTAACCATAATATTGTTGCCTCTCACCCAGATTCTCAGAGTCTGAATGAGGGTCTGCCCTCACTATTTGCCTGATGACTATTCTCCCAATCGATGCCCACACGGCAGGAAAAGTCTGGCCCAGAAAAAAAATCATCTAGAAACCCAAATCTTAGAACATTTAACACCCTACTAGCATTAGCATCAAAAATGTCTAATAAAATAGATCTACTTTTTAAAATGTAAGAGTATTATGCAGAAACCTAAAAACACTATTGAGAGAAATTATAACAGATCTAAATAAGTGTGGAGATATATTATGTTCATAGAATGGAAGATCAAATACTGTAATGCTATCAATTCACCCAAATTGGTCTGTATATCCATATATTCAGTGTGGTCATAATTAAGATGGTTAACAGAATTGGGTGTGAAACTGACAAACTGATTTAAATTGATATGGATATAAAAAGCTAAGAAGAAATTAGACACTCATTAAGAATATCCCAAGTATGATAGCCAGTCTCCAAGATGGCCCCTAATGGTCCCTGCCTTCTGTTATTCATGACCTTGGGTAGCCCCTCCCATACTTAATAGCCATAAGATATTGCAAAATTAACAAGGGCGTGATTTCTGAGCCTAATTCATAAAAGACATTGCAACTTCTATCCTTTTTGCTCTTGGACCACTTGTTTTTGTTTTGTTTTTTTTTTTTAATGTTTATTTATTTTTGAGAGAGACAGACCGACAGAGCACACAGGGGAGGGGCAGAGAGAGAGGGAGACAGGGAATCTGAAGCAAGCTCCAGGCTCCAAGCTGTCAGCACAGAACCCGACGCAGGGCTCAAACCCACAAACTGTGAGATCATGACCTGAGCCGAAGTCAGACATCGAACCGACTGAGCCACCCAGGCTCACCTTGGACCACTTGTTCTCTGGGAAGCCAGCTGACATGTTGTAAGGTCATGCAAGCAGCCCTAAAGAGAGGCTTACACAGTGAAGAACTAAGGCCTCCTGCCAACAGCCACGTGGAAGAGCCTGAATGAGGGTCTGCCCTCAAAAAGAAATGAAGAGCTATTGCAATGTTTTGAAGAGAGGCATTGCATTTTTTAAGGGATCGTTTGTGGAGCAAGGGTGGAAGGAGGGAAACAAATTAGAAGGTAAGCTAAGCCTTATTGAAGTAACTTTAAGCAAACATTGAAACAAGTTGGATATAATGAGTAAATAAAACTTTCTGAGCTTTGCTGAAAAGGGAAACAAATTATTCAAGCAAAGGTTTTATTTTTTAAGATGGCACACGTAACAGTGTATCTGTATGCTAAAAGAAATGACACAATACAAAGAAAAGCATGGATGGTTCCCAAAACTTGGAGCCTAAACGCTAGAAGAGACAAGAAACCAGTGAAAGAGAGGGAGGGGAAGATCAGAAACAAAATGAGGTATTGAAGAAAGAGTCACTGAGAAGACTTTTATGTAGACACTAGCATCAAACTGGAGCCACCAAAAAACCATTTCCCTGTGGAAAGCTGGAGAGTGGGGTGGCATGTTTTCATCCTCTTCCACATAGTAAATGCTACAATTACGTGTCTGGAGAGAACGGTGTCCCACAGAAGAGAGTGGCGGTTTGTGAACCTTTTCTCTACTCTCCACGGGAGAGGTGCTGTTGACCCCTAGCCTACATTACCACCATTCCTTTCAGTTCTTGATTTTAATCTCCGGTAAACTGGATGCAGTTTATCCAACATTTAAATCCTACCTCTCCCACCTCCCACTTCATATTCACTCAGCCAGGCACACGCTGGCTGTTCTCTTTTATTTTGCAAGTACCATAGCAGAATTAAATGGGTGGGTTATTTGCCTGATGATCTGAGCTTTCTGTGAGAGAAAATGTAATCATCTAGATCAGGGTTTCTTAACCTCTGCAGTATGACATTTGGGGTTGGATAATTCTTTGTTGTGGTTCAGTGTTATCTGGTGCATGGTAAGGTGTTGAGCAACATTCTTGGCCTTTACCCACTAGAAGTCAGTAGCACTGTCCTCTTCCTACAGCTTCCTGCCCCAGTTGTGACCACAGGGGGAAAAATGCAAAATTCTTCACTATGTTATTAATATTTTTTATTTTTTTAAAAAATTTTCATGTTTATTTTTGAGAGAGAGAGAGAGACAGAGACAGAGCACAAGCAGGGGAGAGGTAGAGAGAGAGGGAGACACAGAATCTGAAGCAGACTCCAGGCTCTGAGCTGTCAGCATGGAGCCAGATGCGGGGCTTGAACTCATCAACCCCAAGATCATGACCTAAGCTGAGGTCAGAGGCTTAACTGACTGAGCCACCAAGGTGCCCCCAATACATTATTAATAGATCCTGGTATGGCCAATGATTATACAGGGGATAAAACTGAGGATTTATTACCTATATCTTTATTGCATGCTTTTTAAATAGATATTGTTAACCCTCCACTTCTTACCACTATTCTCATAATGAAATTTTGGATCTAGTATAAAGCAGTAACCCTCATTTTAAAAACTGGCTCCTGGGGCGCCTGGGTGGCTCAGTCGGTTAAGCGTCCGACTTCGGCTCAGGTCATGATCTCTCGGTCTGTGGGTTCAAGCCCCGCGTTGGGCTCTGTGCTGACAGCTCAGAGCCTGGAGCCTGTTTCTGATTCTGTGTCTCCCTCTTTCTCTGACCCTCCCCTGTTCATGCTCTCTCTCTGTCTCAAAAATAAATAAATGTTTAAAAAAAAATTTTTTTTTAAATAAAAAAAAAATAAAAACTGGTTCCTTGGGGCACCTGAGTGGCTCAGTCGGTTGAGGATCCAACTGTTGATTTCGGCTCAGGTCGTGACATCGAGCCCCGTGTCAGGCTCTGTGCTGAATGTGGAACCTGCTTAAGATTCTCTCGCTATTTCTGCCCCTCCCCCACTCAGGCGCTTGTGCTCTATCTATATATATTTATATGTGTATATATATGTTTATCCGTTTTTGACCAAGTGTGAGCGGGGGAGGGACTGAGAAAGACTGGGACAGAGGATCTGAAGCAGGCTCTGTGCTGACAGCAGTAAGCCTGATGTGGGGCTTGAACTCACGAACCGTCAGATAGTCACCGAAGCTGAAGTCGGACACTCAACCGACTGAGCCACCCAAGCGTCTCCCTCTCTTTCTCTTTATAAAAAATAAAATAGGGGCACCTGGGTGACTTGGTTAAGCATCCAACTCTTGGTTTCAGCTCAGGTCACAATCTCACAGTTTGTGAGTTCGAGCCCCACATCGGGCTCTGTGCTGACTGGGCTCGGCCTGCTTAGGATTCTATCTCTCTTTCTCTCGCTTCCCCTCCCCTGCTCACATGATCGCCCTCTCTCTCTCTCTCTCTCTCTCTCTCTCTCTCAAAATAAATAAACAAACTTTAAAAAAATAATTAAAAAAATAAAAACTGGTACCTTTCTGCACATGATTGGACTGGAGAGAACGAAGGAATGAGAGTAGGTGGACTATGGACATTTAAAATACTGTTGGTGAGATTTTGCCGCCTGAAACTTTTCAAGTATCATATATTTTTCTCTATCAATTGATTACTAGTAACCCAAAATTGGTCTTATTGGCATTGGGCCCATAAATATGTACTACTTTGGCTTTGAGGTATCAAGAAATAAGACCAGAGGAGTCCCATCGAGCTTGAAAAAGAGGGGCACCTGGGTAGCTCAGTTGGTACCTCAGTGCCCCTGCTCACTGGCACGTGCACTTTCTCCTCCCTCTCTCTCAAAATAAATAAACAAACACAAACAGCTTAAAAACAATTGAATTCAAGATTTAGTGCAAAGTTATAGCAGTATTACGGTGTGGGATTGGCACAAGGATGTACAAATGGACCAATGGAACAGAATAATCAGAAGAAAAGACCCACTCTGTGACAGATACCAATGCAAGTCTATAAGGGAATGAGGGGTTTTTCAATAATTTGTATTGGAACATTTGGATATTTTATGGAGCATAATGAAACTTGACCTCTATCAAACTGGTATACAAAATTTAACTTGAGAATAACCATAGTTCTAAATGTGTAAAACAATAAAGCTTTTTAAACAAAACAGAAAAATGTCAAGACAGTCTTACACAGAACACAAAAGACACTAATCATAAAAGACCGACCTCATTAAAATTAAGAACTATATTCATCAAAAAACACAATTAAACAGGTAAGAAAGGCAAATCACAGAATGGGAGATTTTCATGATACACATATCCAACAAAAGACTCATATCTAAATCTGTAAGAAAATGACAAATAACTCAGTTTTTTTAATGGGCAAAAGACCTGAACAGGTCTGTCACAAAAGAGACTATTCAAATGGACAATAAGCATATGAAAAGGTATTTAAATAACTATTTGTCACAGAAATAATAATTAAAATATAATAAAACTCCTACCAGAATGACTAAAAATTAAAGGATTGTCCATATCAAATATTACTGAGGATATGAAGCAACCATTGGAACTCTCATATGTTACTTACTGGAAGGTAAGTTAGTTCAACCACTTTGGAAAACTGTTTGACAACACAAAAACTGATGACAGTATGCACTAAAATGAAATATACCTACCCTCTGATCGAGCAATTCTACTGCTACATACATACCCAAGAGAAATATGTGCATGCGTTTTCCAAAACATGCTTTTAAAATGGTCACAGCAGCATTACCCATAAAAGTAAAAAACTGGGATCCACCCAAATGTTCAATAGAAGGATGATTCAGTTAAGGTATAGTTTCACAATGGGATGCTACACGGTAATTGTTTTAAAACTATTGATACTTGCAACAAAATAGACGCATATTACACACATCATGTCAAGTGAAAGCAGTCACAACAGTACACAATGATGATGTGTTTATTTGAAGTTTAATATCAGACAAAACTAATGAATAGTAAAAGAAGTTAGAATCGTGATTACCTTTTGAGGATGGGTATTTCCAGGAAGGGACATGAGGAAAACTTCTAGACAGAATGTTCTACAAATTTATATGGATGGTGGTTTCATGGATCCTATAGACAAGTAACTCTTGAGGAGAGAATTGGGGCAGTAGCTGGCAGAGAAGTGGGAAAAGTTTTTTAGAGAATAGATAACATATTTATATACTGATAAGAATTAAGTAGTGAGACATATGAGGAGGAGGAGAGAGAATGATGGAGTAATGTCCCTGAGCATGAAATATTCTGCCTATGTGGAGAGGGGGTTCTATAGCAGCAAGTGAGCCAAAATACATGAAATTGTATACGTGGGTAGATACAGTGATGGGAACCTAAAAAGTCATTTTCAGATCGTTTCCATTTTCTCAGGGAATTACGAAGCAAAAACCATCACAGGACAGAGCAAGTGACTTGGAAGTGGAAGAAAAGAGTAGAGTGAAATAACCAAGAGAGTAGCACAGTAAAATGGACCATGTTGCTATACCACAACCATGAGGTAGCACTGAGAATTACTTAGGGCTAGGGTGATGAATTAAGTTAGTGTGGTTGTGTTTTTCTCCAGTTACCTGAGAGGTGGAGGGTTGGATTTAACCAGCTTTGCAGTTTTAGAGTAAGTGTTAGTGCAGATTTTGTGAGAGAGATCATAGAATCTTATTTTTACCAGTTGGGGCATCATTCGCTCTAGGCTTTTTCCATGGGCAAAATTAGGAAGTATTCTTAAATATTTTTAGATAACTTCATATTACTATTTATAATTCATACTTACTATTATAAAGATATTTCTGAACTTCTGATTTTACATTTGTTTCTCTTTTCTCTGGCAGTGAAAATCTTGGGGCCCGATAATTCTACTACCATATTACTATCGGCAATAAAACTATGTAGTTTAAAGATTTCTTTTTTTATTTTTTTTATTTTTTTGGGGGGGGACAGAGAGAGACAGAGCATGAACGGGGTAGGGGCAGAGAGAGAGGGAGACACAGAATCGGAAACAGGCTCCAGGCTCTGAGCCATCAGCCCAGAGCCTGACGCGGGGCTCGAACTCACGGACCGCGAGATCGTGACCTGGCTGAAGTCGGACGCTTAACCGACTGCGCCACCCAGGCACCCCGCTTTGCAGTTCTTTTTGTTCTTATAATATATCCCATTTTGAATGTACACATGGAGTATGATATTCAACATTCATTTGGAATCATTATTTTCTCTGTATGGATTCTACCAACATGAAGTAAAATTATGCTTTCTAGGGGTGCCTGGGTGGCTCAGTTGGTTAAGCATCTGACTTCAGTTCAGGTCATGATCTCATGGTCTGTGGGTTCGAGCCCCATGTCAGGCTCCATGCTGTCAGCTCAGAGCCTGGAGCCTGCTTCAGATTCTGTGTCTCCCTCTCTCTCTGCCCCTACCCCGCTCATGCTGTTTATTGCTCTCTCAAAAATAAATAAACATTAAAAAAAAATTTTTTTAATAGGCTTTCTAATTATTGGAGTTAAATTGGAGTTTACATTTTACACTCCATCTAAATTTTTCTTTCAATTGGTAAAACTCATTGGCAAAAGAAAATCAAAGTCATATAAAAGTCATGGTTCCATCCTTCTCTCCCCATGCCCTCTTTATCCCTTATAGGCAACCATTCTTTAGTTTGGAAAGGAAAGAATTAAACATTTATCCTGCCTTTGGGGAAGAACTGGAACTTAACTCCTGTTGATGAGAGAAATTTCTTCCTTATAGAAAAATGTCAGATAATAAATGTAGAAGGAATTATTTAATTGGAAAACTTTTCTGCAAATCTTAATGAAATAATTAATTCAGACAAGGATGTTAAAGCCATTGGGTAAAAGCTTGTTGAAGATGATGATATTGGCGCAGAACCAAAGTATCACCCACAGATAACATTTTTAGTGCAAAGGAGAAACATATTGTACAACCAAGAGCCTGGGCATTACTATCCTAGCCAAGTGATCAAACCTGACATTATGTGCTCACTGATGGGATCCAGTATGAAATACAGAGCATTAACCATGAAGCACTCTCGCCAAAAAGGTTTAACATCATTCTAGCCAAACCGTTAGGCTAAACTTCCAATTAATGGGAATATCAAAGACAGAAGAACACATTAAACGATCAGACAAACCTAGATTGTGGGCCATCCTACAAGATCCGATTTCTTCTAATAGTCAATGAACATCCAGGGGGAGAAGCTGCTTCTAGGTGAAAAGAGACTAAATGAAACTAGATTGTAAAAAGTCACAATGACACAAATAGAAATGTATTCACATCAGGTACACAAAGTACAACACTTCAGAATATTAAGCAATTCATTATTACTCTTACATTTGTGTATAAATAGTTACAGAGATAACGTGTGAAGCGTGTTACTGACTCTCTTTACATTGGCAACAAGATGGACATTGACCATTAGAATTGCAAAGAGTTTTATTTATATAAACCATTTAATAACATTTCATTAAATTTCCAAAAAATTAAGTTTTTAATTTAATTTTTATTTAAAATTGAGATACTATATTTGTATTTTACCTTATAGTTTTAATAAATTAAGGAATAAATGAATATTTTAAGATAACTTTTTGAAACATAAAAATAATTTCTAGCATTTATTTTAATTTTCATTTAAAAAATGTCTTTTTGAGAGACAGAGACAGCACGAGTCAGGGAGGGGCAGAGAGAGAGGGAGACACAGAATCCGAAGCAGGCTCCAGGCTCTGAGCTTTCAGCACAGAGCCCAACGTGGGGCTCGAACTCACGAACAGCAAGATCACGACCTGAGCCAAAGGCGGACACTTAGACTCACCCAGGTGACACTTAGAGTCACCCAGGAGCTCCTTTAATTTTCATTTTTGATGAAATATATTTAAATATTACACACTTGGAATATATTTTTAAACTTTATATTACTGCCAACAGAAATTATAAGAAAATTCTTCTTATAAGAATGTAATGATTTTGCTAAAACGAAGCCAAGACTAATGAGCTCTTCAGAATAAAGATTCGAAAAAGACAAGAAGAGATAAAAACAACAGAAGAATAGCCAAAAATATAAAAAATAGAATCAAAATAAACAGTGCTCCTGAAGAAGACTGAACAAAAGAAACAGAAGCATTAATCAAAAACATAGGTCTATGTCATTCACCCAAACACTGCTGCTGAAATCCCAGAAACATTCAATAATTAAATTCATATTTTGTCTTTCATCAGAGAAAACCCATAATGTTACATATCTTTTTCAACTTCATTGTAATGAAAGTTAATTTGCCAAGGTGAGAGAATGGTATATATTTAAGTTTGTTAGCTTGATTCAAACATTTTAAATATTTAGATACATTGTATGTGGATCTCCATTTGAACTCTTGCCTCGGGCCCTGTGAACATTGCAGGTGGGCCTGACTGCAATTTTAAATGTCAAGAATAATTATGCAATATCTATAAAGTTTTCAAAGAGAAAATCCTGCCTCCCTAAAATGATAAACCATATATACCCCTTCAAGCTTCCTTTAAATGTAAAAAGAAACAAGATCATTTTCAGATTGACAAAGTCTGAGAAAATACACCATCCACAAATCCTTCTTGTACAAGTTACATAAAGATGTCTCCCAAACGACCCCAAATTAAAATCTCAACATTGGAAGATTTCTGGGAAGATGGCAATGTGAATGCATTCCTACTGCTCGGCTTTCTCAACTCCAGCCCAAATACCACGTTCATCCCCAACTGGGCAGACAGCATGTATGAGCGAAACTTCAAGTGTGCTTAGATCTCTTCAGAGAGTGAGCTCAGGATTTTCGCTTCCAGGCCAGATGAAATGATTGGATCCTATAGAAAGAGAAGGAGTCCTGGGATGAGGGTTGAAAATCACTGATATCTGATCATACTAGATCTCATGACTTATTCCTTCTCACATCTCTGGCCCTTGGGGATAAGTGGGGAACTGATAAACTGACTGAATCTTTCCTGCTTCCAAATCTGAGGAGTCAAGGGAGCAGATCATTCTCAGCAGGGGATAAACAACCTTCTGGCAGGAGTACCAGCAGGCTGCAAGACAGAAAATGCCAGTGCCTCTCAGAACTAGAGGCATACACTGGAGGTATATCAGTAGTAGCACTTGAGCCCTGAGCAAGGGTGGAGGGAGCCCTGTGGAGGCAAAGACAAATAACACAGCCCCCAACTTAATAGCCAGAATGAGGAAGAACACCCAATACCCCCAGAACTGAGATCACCTCCTGAAACAGAGCTACTGAAAGACAAAGCCACCTTAAAATGCACAAAATCAAAATGTTTAAGGAAATCTAATTACAAATCACAAAGCATGGACTGAAAATTCTTAAATTAAGTAGATAAATCAAAACAGGAAATTTGCTGTTTAGACCTTGATAAATTAAAAGTAAGGAGGCCTATCTCAAAACAGTCAGCAGGCATGCAAAAGAGTGTGACTTGCGAGAAACGATGATAACTGACCTGGACAGATCCAAGGGCATCTCTCATAAAAAAATCACAGGAGTGCCAAGTTAACAAAATACAGATGAAGGAGAAGTAATAATTAAACTAATTAATAAAACTGAAGTCTGCAGATTAAAGAGGTTAGGAGCCCAGTTAGAATTGAGAAAATATACACACCTCATTAGTTTTATAAAACTCTCTTTTTCAAAGATAAAATCATATAGCCTTCTAGGCTGAAAGGGAAAAAAAGGGAAAAGCAATCATTTCCCTTCCCCATCCCATTCCCCCAAAGGTAGATGCTCTTATAATCCCTAGTTTATGGATGAGTAATAAACGTACAGAGAGATTAAAAACCTTGCCCAAAGCCACAGGATGGTAAGTGGCAAAACTTTTCTCTTTGCTAATATCAGCCATATAATATTAGCAATATAATGTTAAAAGCCTAGAGCAGAATAAAGAGAAGCATTATATAGAAAGTAGCAATTCATGCAGATAAAATGGTCATAAATTTATAAGTACTAACAACATACATAGATAGGTTTGACGTCAAAAAATTTTAATTTGTGGGTAAGAAAACAACTCAAGTCATTAAATAATATCCTTATGAAAGTATTTATAATGTGAAACCAGTAACTCTTAGAAAACAACAGCAAAAGTAACTGGACAGAAACATGGACTAAGGATATACATATACAGAAGAGTGAATATTAATAAGCAGGAGAGTAAATCCAAATACACATATAAAATATTTTCACATTACTATACAGAGAAAAATGAAGTACCAAGGACATATCACTTTGCACCCATCAGATCATCAAGAATTAAGAGTCTCAGCACCTTACCAAAATTCTTACTATGGCTGACAAGGTCTGTTGTAATCTAGCCCCAGACCACCGCTTCTGACTTCATTTCTTTCTACTCTTCCCTATCACTCCACCCAGCTACGCTGTCCAGCTAGTGATCCTCAAATAAAAAACAGTGTCCCTTCTGCCTGAAATATTTCCTCCTTGCTCCTTCACTTAAATCAAGTCTTTGCCCAAAAACCAACTGCCCAGAAATCTGTTCTGATCTCCCTAATAGAGAATCCCCTTCCCATAATACCTATCCTACTTTATTTCCCTTTACAGCACTTTTCAGTTGCCTAGAGTAACTGATTGTTTTATTGTATATTATATGTGTACAATATTTATTTTATTAGATTGCATTCATTACTTGTTTATTACCTGTCTTCCTCAATAGACTGTAAACTCCATGAGGGCAGGAACTTTTTCACCCTCATGCCTGGAATAATGCCAGACACATGGCCAAGATAATAAATGTTTGCTGACTGAACAAGCGTACAGTGAGCAAACACCTACCACTAGTAAGAGTACTAATAAAATGAAAGTCTTCTACACTTGTGGGGGATATGTGAATTTGTAACAGCATTTTTGAATTTATGTAAAATTATGCCTGTGTATGACAACATTCCCTTTAACCCAGCAATGGGTTACCATCCTCATAATCCAAATAAGCTAGCTCCAAAATCTGCAGAAACAAGCATAGGAAAGATATCCATAATGGCAATAGTTGTAGAGGGAAAAAACTAGCAACATGAATGAATGTTCACCAAGCAGGATATGGGTGAATAAAATGTGGTAGATACACAGCACAGGTCATGCAGCCTCTAAAATAACTGAAATTAGATCTCTGCCTATTGACTTAGGAGAATTTGTACCATATAGTAGGCAAGAAAAAGAAGAGTCAGATAAATGTATAGAACACGAGCCCATTTTATAAACCAGTGACTAAACCTCCACTCTGTACTTACGTGCATGTAAAAGCATAGTGAAATGTGAGCAAACAGATTTTTAACAATGGCTATATGGGGCTTGGGTGTGGTAAGAAAGAATTCTCTTTTGAAAAAATCCACACCAAAATAAACACAATATATGGCCCCATTGTGTACAATTTCACGTGCAACAAACATAGCCATTCCCTACCATCCTTTCTTGCTATCAAAGTCTAAACTGTCAATATAGAAGCAGAAAATGCCTGAGGCACTCTTTCCCAGCCTCCCTTGCAGCTGAGGTGCAACCATGTAACCTGACCAAAGGATAGTAAACATTTGCTAGCATCTCCTAGGAAAGATTTATTTTTTTTCTTTAAAAAGACACAAGGAGAAGCAGTTTATTTCCTTGCTTCCTGATTTTGAACAGTTATCTGAGTATGTTATGGCTGGAATTGTGAGAGCCATCTTGTGATTAAGAGAGGAAGACCAAGAAAATCAAGAGAAGCCAATCCAAAGCCCCTAACTTTGCTAAGCTGCTATCAACCTGTAGTCTTATTTTATGTTGTACATTTAATTAACAAATCTCTATTGTTGGTATTGCTTTCAGTCAAATATTTGGGTCAATTGTAACTCAACATCGTAACTAGCCCTGCGTGTATCTGGGTATTATGAATGCATGAAAATTTGACCACCAAAATATTAACAGTAGTCCTCAGACGTTCATAAAAAATTATTTGAATTTTTGATGAGCAAATATCATTTAGATATCAAAATAATTAAGCAGATTTCATTATTCTAAAAAATCATGACTTCAGGGTCAGGTAGTAAATAAGATAAAACAGAGATAACTTTTAATGCTGTAAATGTTGTCATAAAACACAATACAAAAAGACTCAGAATTGTAAGAATTGAAGCATTTTCTTAAACAAAAGGGGCTAAAAATATTACATGTCATAGAATCATTAATACTAACAAAGAACACAAGTTAAAGAATCCTTTGAAAACTTAAAATACCAACCACAAGAATCAAAAATAAAATACATTTTAGGAAGATAAAAGCAAAGAAAATAGTTTAAACCAAAGCACTGAAAAAAGAAACAGCAATCAAGCATTTTAAAAAAATGAAAAAGATGACTATCATCAAACACATTAATTATAAGAATAAATTAATCATCTGTATTAAAGACAGATGAGGGGAGCCTGGCTGGCTCGGTCAGCACAGCATATGACTCTTGATCTTGGATTGCAAGTTTGAGCCCCACATTGGGTGTAGAAATTACTTAAAAAATAAAAATAATGACAGATAATCTCAGAAAGGGTTAAAAATGACCAAAATCTGGTTTCTAATGGAAAAATAATAGACTCCGGATACATTTACCTCCCTTCCTTCCCATAACCATAATGAAGTAACAATGGAAAGAAATAAGGACTTCTAATGCAAAAGAGCTAGAAATCAGCATCTTTTCCTTTTCCTCTTGGAAACTGTATAAAAACCAGAATACAGGGAAGAGGGAAACCCTGTGACCTTTCCCAATGAAACATAGGAAAAGTATAATCCTCAGACACCAAAACATAGATAACTACTGCCAAAAGCACCTGACATTACATAGAAGTAAACAGAGACAGCCCAGTGGTGGCAGGTTTCAGAGAGCACCAGCAAAAATATACTTTCATCCTAAAATGCATGGCCTTCTTTATAACCAGCACAAGAACTAAAGTGCAGGTTGTCACAGACAAAGGGGAGTGGAAAGCTTAGATGGTATCAAAAAGGCCAAGCAACAGAAAATGTGAGAAATGCCAGTAAAGTCTGTGCTGACAGCTCAAAGCCTGGAGCCTACTTAGGATTCTGTGTCTTTCTCTCTCTGCCTCACCTGCTCACACGCTCTCTCTTTCTCTCTTTCAAAAATAAATACAAACATTTAAAGAATATTTTTTTAAAAGCTTAAAAAGATAAAAAAAGTACACTTCAATTGCAATTCACTAAATAACTTTTTAAACTTTTTTAAGTTTATTTATTTTGAGAGAGACAGAGCAAGCAGACAGAGAAGGGGACAGAGGATCCAAAGCAGGCTCCATGCTGACAGCAGAGAGCCTGATGTGGGGCTTGAACTCACTGACCATGAGACCGTGACCTGAGCTGAAGTGAGACACTTAACCAACTGAGCCACCCAGGTGCCCTGAAATAACTTTCCTAAATGGACACATCAAAGATATGATCAGTAATAAAATGAAATAACAACAAAACTGACGAAAAATGAGTACTTCTCCAGAGAATATGAAAAATTATTGTGGAAGGACAACAAAATGGTTTTCTCCAGGCAATTCTGATAACAACTGAAATATAATTAACTTAAGAAAAGGCAGGGGGTATTTATTTGCACACTGAATGCAGAAATTACTCAACAGAAATAGAATAGGGAAATATAAGCGCTTCAGGAACAGCTGGAACCAACAACCCAAAACCACCAGTTCTCACACTACCCTTATTTATTCTAGGGTATGCACACACGTGTGCGCGCGCGCGCACACACACACACACACACACACACACCATCTTGAGAAAGGAGTATAAACTTGGCCAACGTGGAGAAGTTTTTTAAGAACAGAGCAGCAATTTTCAATCTTGGCTATACATCTGATTACCTGGTGACTACCTGAGGAGCTGTTAAAAACACCAGAATAATTATGAGTAAAAGGCAAAGACAATTTTTAAACACATACACACTCAGCCTTCAAAATATATTCAACATCACCCAAAACAAGAGAATATTAAAACTCTACCAAAATACAATTTCTCCACGTTCCACTGGCAAACGTAAAATTATGAACAACATACTGTTGGTTGAAGTCATGGGAAAACAGGCAGTCTCATACTGCAGGTGGCAATGCACACTGATGCAACTTCAAGAGACTAACAGAAACTACATAAATATTTATCTTTTAACTAAACAATCCTGTTTCAAGGAGTTTAACCTGGAGATACATGAAAATTTAACTGCACAAGATTATCCACTGCAGCATGGTTTGTAACTGCATATTTTGGAACACATAGCCATACATAGGAGCATGGTTAAATAAACTATGAGACAGACGATGTAGCTTAAATAAGATCTCTATGAATAGATATGAAATAATTTCCAGGATACACTGTCAGGTGAAATAAGCAAAGTACAAAAGATATCTGTAGTATCTTACCCTTTGCTTAAGAAATAAGAGGAAGTAAAATATACATGGATCTACTCCTTTGTGCAAAGAGAAATAAAGGACAGATAACCCAGAGATTCATGAATTCGGTTACCTACAGGAGGCGAGGTGGACTGGGGTAGAAAGAACAAAATAAATTAGGGGGGAGAGGAAGAGGTCATTTTTCTGAGTATAGCTTCATAAATCATCCTGCCTTTTGGAATCACATTTATGGGTTACACATTCAGGAAAGACAAAAGGGAAGAAGGTAAAGGGGAGAGAAGAGGAAGAAAATAAGGAGGGAGAGAAAAAGAAAGGGAAGGGAAGAAAAGGAGGGGAGGGAAAGAGAAAAAAAAGGAAAGGAAAAAGAAAGGGTAAGAAAGGAGAGAAACCAGAAATGAAGGGGCAGGGGAACCTAAAATGGAATACAACAGAAACCAAAGAACAAAGTGACGTTTCAAATAATCACATGGCCACAACGAAGGAAAGGTGGGTAGGAGGGAGAACTGAAGTTTGAACACAGTATTTGAACTAAATGTCCTACATCTAAAGATCAAATGAACTCTAAACATATCTTGAATTATTAGAGTTCTTTCTTGTAAAGACAAAGGCTAGCAATTATGCAACTATTTTCTATTCTAGGATCGAACAAGTAAGTAAATGTATCGGGGATGATAAACTGCTTTCTCACTGCTCACAGACAAAGCTACATGTATGAAAAGAGAGGACACAAACACTCCTGTGTTATATTGGGTTGGAATTAGAGGTATTGGATAAACTCAGGGATTTTACAAAAGATTATAGAAAGATATGTGTATACATCCCCAAAGGCAAGGGAATTAAAAGCAAAAATGAACTATTGGGACCTTATGAAGATAAAAAGCTTCTGCACAGCAAAGGAAACAACCAACAAAACTAAAAGGCAACCAACGGAATGGGAAAAGATATTTGCAAATGACATAGCGGACAAAGGGCTAGTATCCAAAATCTATAAAGAGCTCACCAAACTCCACACCCGAAAAACAAACAATCCAGTGAAGAAATGGGCAGAAAACATGAATAGACACTTCTCTAAAGAAGACATCCGGATGGCCAACAGGCACATGAAAAGATGCTCAACGTCGCTCCTCATCAGGGAAATACAAATCAAAACCACACTCAGATATCACCTCACGCCAGTCAGAGTGGCCAAAATGAACAAAGCAGGAGACTATAGATGCTAGAGAGGATGTGGAGAAACGGGAACCCTCTTGCACTGTTGTTGGGAATGCAAACGGGTGCAGCCGTTCTGGAAAACAGTGTGGAGGTTCCTCAAAAAATTAAAAATAGACCTACCCTATGACCCAGCAATAGCACTGCTAGGAATTTATCCAAGGGATACAGGAGTACTGATGCATAGGGGCACTTGTACCCCAATGTTTATAGCAGCACTCTCAACAATAGCCAAATTGTGGAAAAAGCCTAAATGTCCATCAACTGATGAATGGATCAAGAAATTGTGGTTTATATACACAATGGAGTACTACGTGGCAATGAGAAAGAATGAAATATGGCCCTTTGTAGCAACGTGGATGGAACTGGAGAGTGTGATGCTAAGTGAAATAAGCCATACAGAGAAAGACAGATACCAAATGGTTTCACTCTTATGTGGATCCTGAGAAACTTGACAGAAACCCATGGGGGAGGGGAAGGGAAAAAAAAATGAGGTTAGAGTGGGAGAGAGCCAAAGCATAAGAGACTCTTGAAAACTGAGAACTGAGGGTTGATGGCGGGGGGTGGGAGGGAGGGAAGGGTAGGTGATGGGCATTGAGGAGGGCATCTTTTGGTATGAGCACTGGGGGTTGTATGGAAACCAATTTGACAATAAATTTCACATACTAAAAAAATAAATAAATAAAATAAAAAAATAAAATAAAATGCAAAAAAAAGAGAAAGATATGTGTATAAACACATACATACTTCTATTTCCTAGCTCTGTCAACCGTGAGAACTTTTAAGCAATGACACCTTGGTAGCAATGAGTATACCAACTGCTAGATCTTGGCTATAAATGACATTCTCCATTAAAAGGATCAGGGCTCCATGGAGAAATCACCAATTTCAGAACTGAAGCAGAGGAGGTACGAGATGAATCAAGATAAACCTGGGACATTCTTTGTACCCAAAAGTAAATTCCACTCAAAGAATAATATGAATGTGTCAAAATGACAAGGAGCCGGCTTGGAGGAGCACCCACTGGCCAAATCTGGGACAATATGAACACCAAACTAATGATGGTAAAAGATTATTATCAATTGAATAGAAACCATGAGTCTGCACTTAAATAATAAGGGAAAGCTCTAACAATGGGAAGCCAAGTAATAAATACAGAAGACTGATGGAAGTAGAAAAATCACCATTTGTCAGTCCTAACTGAAGGCAACAACATCACTGAGTACTAAAATTTTGCGGGCAAAATTTGTGGAGAAACAGGAAGTTCCCCTACAAGATACTATTATTAACTACAAAGAGAAAATCAGTAAGTTTACAGTGGACAAAACCATAGATATCATCTTAATCAAGTGATCAAAATTAACATCAGTAATGGAACAAATTGTCATCATGTGTTCCTCGCAGGATGCCCTGAGAAAACCACATAACTTAGGGTATATATTTGCCAAAAGTTCATAGCCTGATTCTAATCATGAGGAAACATATTCAAAACAAAACTGAGAAATATACTACAAAGTAGCTGCCATGTTCTCTTCAAAAATGTTAATGTCATTAAACCAAAGGGCTGAGGACCTGTTGCAGATTAAAGGAGACTAAAGGGATAGCACAACTGAATGCAACACAGAAATGGAACTTTTGATTTGTTATCAAGGAAATTATTGGGACAGATGATAATCGAATAAAATCTATAAATTTTACCACTGTATTAATGCTAATTTCCTGATTTTGATCACTGTATTACGCTTATGTAAGAGAATGTCTTGGCTTCTAGAAAATATGCAGCATATATTTTAAGAAACATACTGAAGTATCTAGGGAAAAAGAGGTTATCAGCTTATTCTCAAATGGTCCAGAAAAAAATTTAGAATAAAGTAAATGTTATAAAATGCTAACATTTGATAAATCTGGGTGAAGGGTATATAGAAATTCTTTGTATTGTTCCAATTTTTCTGTAACTTTGAAACTATACCAAAATTAAAAGTTAAAAAAATATTTTCTGGAGTTCACACATAGATAACTAATTATTGCCCAGGAATAAAACTACCTATTTAAGATTCTAACCTACAGTAAAACCACATGGACTTCAGGGAGTTAGAGGAGGGGTTCAGGGTTCAGTGCTATCTACTGCAATGGAGAAATATTAGCCATTTGTTTGTATGATAAAGCATACAACTAACAACAAAATGTCATCTGTTAACATCAAATAACTGCACTGAACTGTGTAAGGCAAAAACTGTTACAAACACAAAGGGAAAATGAACACATCTACAAATCTAAAACAAGATTAGCTGAGAGATTTTTGTTCTGCTTTGTTGTTAGTATAAACTACCTTGGCATACAGTAACCATTGAATAAATGTATTTTCATTTACATTATATAAACTTACAGACTATATTCATCAAGGGTTACTATGTCTCACTTATTCTCCACTGTCTATTCAACACTTAGCAATGGCTAGTATATAATAGGTACTCAATATTTGTTGAATGGCTAAATACTAAGCCTGCTCATTAATACTTGTGGGAAACTGAGTAGTAAGAAACATCTTTAATAGATCAGAATTCCAATGGGAGAAACAATTAATATGTATATTTCCTATACTTTTTTTTAACTTCGTATATTAATACCATACTTGGATAAGATGAATATAGGCTCTTTTGCTATACAAAGATAAGTATTCATGTTAATGCAGATCACATGGGTTTACTGTCACTGTGACCTTAAATAGGCAAGTAGTTTGCAATGTAATTATTGCTTTCCCCACCTCCTCCCCTCCCCCCCAAAAATCTACAGAATACCTTTCTAAAACCAGCACTATCACTTCTTACAATGTGGTAACTATTTAACTGATTAAGACTTTTGAGTGCCCACTCATTTAGTTACCTAGGAATATATTTTGTATTTATGTTAAAGTCTAATTAAAAGAACTCAAACTGGGGCGCCTGGGTGCCTTCAGTTGGTTAAGTGTCCAACTTCGGCTCAGGTCATGATCTCACGGTTCATGAGTTCAGGCCCCAAGTTGGGATCTGTGCTGACAGCTGAGAGCCTGGAGCCTGCTTCAGATTCTGTGTCTCCCTCTCTCTCTGCCCCTATCCCGCTCATGTTCTTTCTCTCTCAAAAATAAAAAACATTAAAATAAAATTTTAAAGAATCGAACAACTCAATAGGAAAAAAAAAATCCCAGTAAAAAATGGGCAGAGAACCTAAACGGACATTTTTCCAAGGAAGACATATAGATAGCCAACAGACACACGAAAAGATGTTCAACATCATTAATTATCAGGGAAATGTAAATCAAAACCAGAATGAGATGTCACCTCTCACATCAGCCAGAATGGCTAGTATCAAAAGGACAAGAAATAACAAGTATTGGTGAGGATGTAGAGAAAAGATCCCTCATGTGCTGTTGGTGGGAATATAAATTGGCACAGCCACTATGGGAAACAGTATGCAGGTTCCTCAATAAATTAAAAACAGAAGTACCATATGATCCACCTATTCCATTTCTGGGTATATTTATCCAAAGAAATAAAAAACATTAATTCAAAAAGACACATGTACCCCACTATGTTCATTGCAGCATTATTTACAATAGTCAAGATATTTCAAGATATGAAAACAACCTAAGTGTCCATCAATGCATGAATGAATCAAGATGTGGTGTATATATACACAATGGAATACTACTCAGGCATAAAAAAAAAAGTCATCTTGCCATTTGTGGCATGGATGAGCCTTAAACATATTATGCTAAGTGAAATAAGCCAGACAGAGAAAAACAAATAATGTATGATTTTGTTTATATGTAGAATGTGAAACAAATGAACAAACAAAACTCATAGGTACAGAGAACAGATTGATAGTTATCAGAAATGAAGAGGATTGGGGGGTGGGCAAAATAAGTGAAGGGAGCCAACTGTATGGTGACAGATGGTAACTAGACTGAATTCTGCTGACTGATCACTTTGTAGTGTATACAAATATCAAATTATGTCATAGACTTCAAATTGTTATATACCAACTTTACTTCAATTAAAAAAAAAAAAATGTTAAACTAGTGGCGCCTGGCTGGCTCAGCCGAAAAGACTCTTGATCTCAGGGTTGTGAAGTCAAGCCCCACACAGGGTGTAGAGATTACTTACACGAAATTAAAAAAAAAAAAAAAAGTTAAACTAACCAAGTGTAAACAAACAATGAAGGCTTTACAGATACTTTTTCATGGCTGATATGGCCAAATGGTATAAACTGCTTTATGATTTTAATAGGCTCACATTACCAGGGATATTTCCTATGGTATTTTTTCAAACTGCAGATTTTGCCTAACTAGATGAAGATCGAGACCAGCATAAAAAAAGAAACAGACTAGCACAGAAAAATCTCAGAATGGATCCCTATGGTAAAGTTGAGTACAGCTTAGTGAAACTTTTGTTTTGGGATATACAAATACACACAAACTGAGTCACAATATAAAATGTATTTCTGATTGTAGGTTGTAGTAAGAAACATTTTGGAAAATGCTGTTTCATGCTTTCTGTAGAATCTAGATCCATCTCTGCAGATTTGGGGACATTCCATTGTGGTACATGTCTTTACCAAGTTCAACTTTCACAAAAAGCATGACAATCTTATTCCAAACACGGCTGCCAAAGCATATGATCACACACATTAACTAGTTCTTGAGATAAATGTCCAGAAGTAAAACTCATTGGTATTTAAAACCTATTAAAAGATGACTTGAGAAACAGTATTCACCACAACTCCCTAACAGAACTTTCTGCAATAATAGAAATGTCCAAGCTACCCTTTTGGACAATACAGATATAGAGCATTATGCCTTAAAGTGTGGCCCATGGATCGCAATAATCGTCTGAATCACGTGGGGATTTCTTAGAAATGCAGAATCATAGGTCTGACTCCAGGTATAATGAATCAGAATGACCTGCCAATTCATGTGTACAATGCAAACAATCTAAAGGACTAGCTATCAATGGGCACATTACCACTGAGCACTAGCATCCTAGTGGAAGTTTATGGGATACTTTGGTTATAGCAATTACAGGTAGAGTAATGCTGGCTTTACAGATAAGCAATACACAGAGCAGATCTACAAACCTAAGAGCTAGTATCCCAAACAACATTCAAATATCCTGCCATTGACATTTAACCAATTTTTGCACAATTTTAATATACTCTGAATTTTCCAAAACTACATGTAAATTGAAAAAAGATAGTTTTAGTCCAGAACTGTCCTAAGCATTGTTCATTTCAGAGTAACTTAATAGCTTACATTTAGAATTGTTACATTCCCACTGATACTATGTAGAAGTTCAATTATCAGACTTCATTATGTAGTTCCATTTGGGCTAAAATATTTTTTCTAAAAATTACTTCCCTCTAATTTCCCTAATTATTCTATTATTACTTCTTTTATTCTCTGGTTAGGGTATTTATTAATTTTTCTTTAAAAGGGGATAAGCAAGTTATGTTACCCAGCAATTTCACTTCAGGATAAGAACGTACAAGGATACATTTTCTTTTACACATGGGGTGCTATGTCTGACAGATTTATGAACCACTGACTTGGGGTGCCTGGGTGGCTCAGTCAGTTAAGTGTCAGACTCTTAATTTCAACTCAGATTATGATCTCACAGTTTCATGGGTTGGAGCCCCACATCGGGTCTACACTGGCAGTGAGGAGCCTGCTTGAGATGCTCTCCCCATCTGCCCCTTTCCTGCTTGCGCTCTCAAATAAATAAAACTTAAAAAAAAAAAAAATTAAGAACCACTGACTTAATGATTTATGCACCCGATACCATCTTCCTAAATCAAGAGCCCTTAATTTGGAGATACAAGGACACTCAGGCTAATTAATCCATGGAGTGGCTTCAGGTCAACAGGACTCCCAAATACTACATACGATTTGATATGTACGTATAGCTACTCTGGGATGGTAACACATAACTTTGCTCCATCAAAAACCGTTACATTAAGAACCATTACTTTACACCCTGAGACTCTTATGTCTTGGGCTGGGTTATATAAACTTGGCTCTCAAATGTGGTTGAGGCCCCTACCCAATTACATTTATGGAACTACAATTTGCATCACTTCATCAGCTTACATTGACAAACAAATCCCATAAAATAATTACTATGGTAGGTCAGTCGCTACATGATGTACACTACAGGTATTCTTTTATGAAGACCCACGGAAGAAGGTTACTATTCATTCCTCCCACATTCACAATGAACCAGGCACTGCACTATACACTGATCACACAACTGTCTTACAACCGCCCTCTGATACAGGGATCACTTGTATCACAGATGAGAAAATGGACTTCAAGAGCTCAACAACCTTGACTAGTTTTAGGTATCTAATAGATGGCAGAACTAGAATCTGAACTCAAGCTGTCAGACTCCAAAGCATGTGTGTGCTTTTCTGGAGCAGGCAGCTGTTTTTTTCCTTTAATCATTTTATGGAGTATGTACTGGCTCCTGTCTTCCTTTGGCATAGCCTGTTAAATTACTTACAGCACAAATTGTGGCCACAAATGGGAGTTGCCCAAGCATATTAGCATCTCCGAGTTACTTGCTTCTCCCTTTTATTTGGTCACTAGATTGACTTTATGGGATGAATGCATTTTACATTGCTAACTTTACTTTTGGCTTAATTTTTTCTTCCATTTCCCTCCTTTCTTCATTCTTCTACTTCCTGTAATAAAACAAGGAACAAACAAATGCACACACGTGCTGCTTTAGATAATACAGTAAGTATATTAGTAAGATAGTCCCACAGAGTACAAGCTTTCTTAGATAATTCAAAACCACTTTGCAATCATTTTTACAATTAAAAACACCAACTATCACTTTGATAGTGACTACATAAGCTCCAGCATTTTCCAGTTGGAGAAAACTCCGGTTACTTTGCTTTCAAAAGAGCAGTAAGTCTTAATATGCAGATAAAACAGTAAGTGTTTGAAGCCATGGACAAAAAGTAGGGAGGTCAGTTGGGATGTCTTTTAGTATAAAAACCCAAAGGGACAATTAGGAGAAAACAGCAGTAGACTCAGAAATTGTGTGAGTGGAAGGTGAAAGAAAGTAACAACGCAAATCACATTTAATTGTGTTGATAATAAAGCTTTGATCAAGTGGGGATGGAGCTAGAGGTTTGCTAGAGGTGAAAAGGAAGTTGAAAGAGGGTAAGATATTTGGTTTCTGCCAGTAACATCATCACCACAAAACATTTAGGGTAAGGGTAAGGAGCAAACTTAAAAAAAAAAAAATCTTTTTCAATTAAGATTAGAAATCTCCAATTCAGTAAATATCTTAGGCTTCGCAGGCTACACAGTCTGTCACAACTAGCCAACTCCGCCATTGTAGCACAAAAACAGCCACAGACATACATCAACAAATGGATGAGGCTATGTTTTAATAAAACTTTATTTACAAAACAGAATGCAGACCAAATATAGCCTATGAGTTGTAGTTTGCTGACCCCAACATAAGAGGTCCAGTAGGCAGGGAGACACAGATCTGAAGCACAAGAGGAAGGTTATACCTAAGGACAAATACTTGAAGTCACTGTCACAAATAAAGTGACAGAATGGATAACCTAAGAAGAAATGGAACGCATTAATATTTATAGACAGAAACTTTATAAAGAGCAGCACTTTAAAAAAAGCATGAGGAGGAGGTCAATAATTAGTGGTTTCCTGAAAGAAGAAAAAGCATGTGAAATGAAAACTCGTGATTCCCTTAAAGGTCATTCTGGCTCAATTACAAATTCCTTATGCTTGAAAAAGCACAGGACACTGCAGTATTTAACCATAGTCATTATCTGAAAGGCAGTGCCAGAACACAGAAAAAGCCCCAAATGTGTATGTAATACACTTAATGCCTTGACATGAGACAACGCAGAGCAGGGTCAAGTTGGAACAATATCTTATGCCTCATGTATTTTATAGTGTATCCTGTACCAAAACAAAACACACAGGCATTTCACGGAAACCATTTACTTAAAACAGAGTCAAAGATTGAAAACAAATATAAAGGAAAAAAAAAGCCCTTAAAAACAAAACCAAATGCCAAGGGGAAAAGGTTATAAAAATATATAGATGTGTTTGGGAAATGCTCTCATTTTAAAAATTATGGAGTTAAATTCATTACACTGCTTAAAAATAAAACAGGGTCCAATATCAATGTATTTGATTCAAGCTCTTTCAACATTTACAGGTCTAAAATAGAATTACTAGCTTATTGCTTGTCTTTGGGAAAAACTACTTGTAATTATAACAATGTTGGCTCTTTAGAAGAAAGTAATGCAATTAAAAACGAATCAGAAAGATATCATGAGGACCAAAACTGAAAACTTGCAAAGAAGCACTACAGGACACAACTACAAAACTGATGATAATTCATGTATGTAGTTTCAAACAGTCTGGTGTGGAAGAGGGAAAGAAGAGTAAGTGCCACTTAGCTAAAGAACAGAAAACTGTTTTCTTTACACACAGCAAAAAAACACAGTATACAAAGATAAGACAATTTACAGTAGGGACTATAAAGGCAAAAATTACAAGGAAGGAAAGCAGGCAGGCAGTCCTCCAATAAGGCATACATTCACACAATGGATCACTAGACAAAGAATAAAAACAATGTTCTATATGTGCAATTCAAGGTAAAAATGTCCAGAATTATTAAATGAGAAAATGCTACCAAAATGATCTGTGTCCAAAGTTACACACATGTGCACACACATGTCTGGTGTGTGCACAGAAATTTAGACATTTACTAGAAATTTGAGAAAAGAGAGAAAAAAGAGTGGGTTTGAACAAGAAAGGAAATTTTCACCTTCTACCTTTCTGTAGTCAAAATACAATAAGCATGCATTGTTTGGTCAAATGTGAAAGGAAAAAACACTTTAGGTATTTTGGGGAGGTGGCTAGAGGATCTATACAACCATGCCAATGTAGACACAATCACATTTAAAATGTTTCACAATACTCAGTATGTTAAATGGTTAAAAAGTAAAATCACATAACCAAAAAAGAACCAAATTTTTCTTGGACAATCATAGATTTCAGTAATATAAAAATTAAGTCTTGCAAAAGCTGTTCTTTGCCTGCAAGGGTTTAGTCCCACCTAGTGTGATGTTCACTCATGGTTAAACCACCTCACCTTCTATGTACCTCCAGACTACTAATCCCTAGTAACAGAGACCCTAGGAGTTCTATTTCAATAACAAAAACTGTAGAACCTTATGGAGAGATCTGTTTATTTTTAAGACATGCCTGCTTTTAAAAGTTTGAAGCAGAGTCTAGTTCATTCTGTTTTCTATTGTTAGGCCCCTCACCTAGAACACAACAAATGTAACGACTCAATACATATCTTGGGTGGGGGGGGGGGGGGGTGGATAGGAAACGTAGGAACAGAACCTCTGTGCAAAACTATGAGGAATTACAAGTTCTGAATTAAAAGAAACAGGACAAGATTAAAATGTGAAAATTGGTTCCTCTCAATTAAAAAGAAAAACCTAGTACCACATGTGATTGCATGCCTGCAATTTCATTTCTTGCTTCTAGCAATGGAATAGCAACAGGAACACTGAAGTATAAACTACCCAAGGTAACTAGGAAGGCTGCCTAATGTCTACTTTGGAATTCATAGTAAGCAGGATACCACACAGTATTATTTAAAGATGCTACAGTTTAGAAATGAAATTTTGACACCAAGTCCAATAGTTGTGAGGAGATGAATAACAAACCTAGTTGTTTTAGGGAAGGATGGGCAAATGAGCTGGCCTTGGCTCCTGAGGAAAACCACCTAAGAGTAGTGTTTCTCAAATTATATGTGAAGGACCAGTTTCAACGCCTAAATTGCTGTCAAAAACATTTTTGTAAAACACGTTTTCAAAAATTACTAGAAAAATGATAAACTTTAATGCAACAGCAATATCAAATTGCTGTAGAAATTTCTATACATTCTCAATTTCTAACTGGTGCACAGAGACACTGGATTGCAATGACCCAGTGTTTTGTTTTTTAATGTCAATCTGATCTAAAATCTTGCATTTGTCTAGAATCTGACTCTTGAGTGAGAAAACTCAGTTGTTTTTTCCCCCTCCTAAATAATGAAGACACTCCGTAACAATTAGAGATAAAAAGTAGCACAGAGACTTGTCATTAACTTGTTTTAATTTTAAAATGTAAAACATCGCATTATCACACTGCCTTAGAAAATTATCCTTTTAAATGCAAACTATGGTATTTAAGAACCTTTACTCCTATCAACTTGAAAATTTTGCTTTATTTTACCTTTTATTTTAGAAGATAACAGGATATAGACACTTAAAAGTTGTATATGAAAATATCCACTTAACTGATACAACTGAACAGTATCTGTGAACTCCTGTATCTTTTTCTCCACATTCTCAAAACTCCTCCAGATGATTAATTTAGTTGATTGCTAACAGAGTGAGCCTAGGGAGACTGTCTATTTTACGTTTTCATTACCAAAGGAAATAAAATGTAAGTAAAAGGCCTGGCCTATAAAATGACTACAATCTGATGTGATTTACCACAGACTTTAAGATAGGCTCTACACTATTAAGAGTATGATGTGATTTACAGGGTCTCTGGAATGAAATCCACACTTTGCAATTTACAAGCTGTACAGTGACTTACATCCTCACTGCTTCTGTTTCATCTATAAAATAGGGATAACAGCACCTACATCAAATAATTACTGTGCAGGTTAAAGTGCATGTAAAGTGCTTAGAACACTGTCTGGCACAAAGTAAGTATTACATAAGTATTGTAATTACTTAATTCTTATACAGTATGTCTCAAATCCTTCTGTAGAATTGGATTAACAATTAAATTGGTTAAATATGTCACACCCTACAATTAATTACAATTCTTCTGTTAAAAGATTTTAATTCTCTATTATGAAAATATATTTATTTATAATATCCTGTTGGACAGGGAGAAAAAAGTTAGAAAAATCATATAGTCTAATCTTATATTTAGAAAAGACGCTAATGAAATTATGAAAAGTTGCAAGTCACTGTAATACTTATGTGGCATCTGCCAAAAGTGACTCAGTAATTTATCATCCTCCCCACCCACTGGGAAAAGACTTAAAATAAAACTGATTATGATTCTAAAATGGTAATGATAAGGATAATCAAATGCTTGTTATAAACCAGGTTTTTTAAAATTCAGAAATGTGTACATTTAATGCATTATTCCTCCTCCACTCCTGAAAGCTGATGCTTCTTCAAATGGACTGCATCTTAGAATTAAGGAACTAGAGCATTAATTTCTAATAGATATACTACTCCAATCCCACCCATTGCCAACACACCACCATCACTTATAAGCAAGCTCTTGAAGTGCTCACAACTACACATATCAACACAGACAATAAATCACTTAACCAAGCACCCAAGCTTAAGCAGCAGATATTAGCTATAGTCTAGTGAGATTATAAACACAAGAGATTCAGTGTTTCTAGAATACTGAACAAGAGGTGTCTGTGGTATTGAGAGTACTCAGATGGTAGCCTGTGGCACCCTTTAAACTGAAGTTTTAAAATTCTTCAATGAAGTCAATACTATTAATTTTATGTTTACTTTATATGAGTTTTGTCAAACTTTTGTTCTTAAATGATTAATTCATAATGACTATTTAAACACAAATTTTCCTCTCATCTAATCATTTTCATTCTATCTAGAAGTTTAGCTTATTCTTTTGTCTACAATAGCCATTTCATTTTACTGCATCTGAAATACACAACTATATACAAAATTTTTCAAATGTGCTTTCAAATGCCTACAAAGAGTAGATCACGTTTCAAATTTACATAAAACCGTACTACACCAATTTACCAATATAAATATAAGTCTTCGTACCTGTTTATTCCATTCTATTTAGACAGCAACACTAACAAAATTCTTAATGTATATGCCCCCACCACCTGTACTCTTTCCCTATGCTATCATTTTGACACTTACAAAAGAACATCTCAATTCAGCAACCAAGTTTTACAACTACCATTCCTACCAATCAAATGGTAATGCACCAAGATAACAATTCTCTTGTGTTTTAATACATTAAGAGTACATTATTTACCTATGACTGAAGGACTATGCCTTCCTTTATAAAAAAACAAAGATAGTCACATCAATTTAATTCCATATATATGATGCTACCTATTCAATTTATTAAAAATTATAATAAACATAATCAACTAGTGCTCCAAACTTATGCTGTTCACGTGGAAGACACTATAAGACACAACAGAGACTGCCTGGCAATAAGAAATACAAATTCCTTCTATAGAGATGGAGAAATAAAAGGACAAATCTAGTTGTCTAAAAGACAATTCACTGTACACATTTTATTTACAGTTTTGTACACTGTCTTAATATGAATGGGACCGCTTTTCTACTTGAGCCATTTTTTAACCAAAGCAAAACAACCTAAGTAATACAAAGTGTTAAAATACAGCATAAAGATACAAAAACATACTAATTCTAATTAGGAATGTAATTATGATGTTACATTTTTTTTTTTTATAATCCACAATTATGTTTAGGAAATCACACAAACATAGATCACTGATTTGAATGAAATGCATAAATTTGTAGCAAAGCTTTGTAGTTACAAAAAAACAAAAAAATTACCAAAGAATGCACAAAATTAATGTTTATTCCACCTTTGTGTCATATTCCTGGATCCTTCACCAATGTTACATGAGGAAAAAAACAAAAGCAAAACAAATGAAAAACTGAAATCAGAATCACTAATGTTATCAAGTAGGGAAACAAATAAATTAAAATCTAGCAGCCATCAGCAAGAGTACAGCAAAGACAATGCTGTAAAAAGAAACAAAGAAAATTGCTAGAAAACTGTATGCATCATACTCTTTCAAACCAGCAAAATATGCTCCTGCATACAATGGAACATAAACAGAATTTTTTCCTTTAAGGTATAGAAATGCAAGTTCTTTTTTGAATATTGTGGATGGGTAAAATGTGTTTATAATGGTAATTCTACTAAGCTATTACAGAGTGGGCCAGGAACACATTCATGGATTCTGGGGATGATGTGTACTGTAATTCTTTGATTGGGATAATGGACACTCTAGCCAAAAAAAAAAAAAAAAAGTGAACACAGAAGTACAAGACAAAGGCGAATGAGACTTCTCTTATATCTTAGTAACATTTAGATGGAAATCAAATTTAAATGCAGTCCACTCTGCTTTGGAAGAGGCTTTGGTTCAGCTCCCAAATCTCGATTGCTTGACGCAGTCTCCTATGAGAATACTCAGAAGGTGTCTTCTTAAACAACAAACCTATTTTTAGTGGTGGAGCCGCTCTTAGTAGCTGTGTCTGCATGGGACTGATAACCAATCACTATCTTTGGAGGAAGTCCTAACCTTTCTTTGTATACCCTCCTAGAAGAAGCAAAAGAAAAAAGGAGCTGTTCATTTTTATTCACACACACCAAATTCAGATTATTCTTTATATATAAAAAATATCTAGAGAGTGAAACAGGACATTGCATGTACTTTTCCTTTCAACAAAATATACTCTTCATTTCCACAACAATCTTGGCTAATCACTTAAACAATATTTGAGATTCTACTGTGTTATCAGGATGTTATCAGGCATTGTAATTATTAATAAATCAATAATAAGCAAAGTATGGACAGTTCCTGGGTGTTTATAGTATTTGATTATTTATAAACAAATAATCCCACATACATAGGGTAGAGCTATATCACATGCATAATTTATATAAAATTAATGCCTACATAGGTCTACTTTAATTCTCTCTAAAATGCTACAATTATATTTTTCATATAACACATAATAAATATTTATGATACTGCAAATTACATTTATCATACTTATTACTTTATGGCATTGAGGGTAATTTACATACATGATTTCTGCCTTATATACTAACTCTGCAACCTACTTTCCAAATAACATGTGACTCTATTTTAAGAATAAACTATGATGAGTGCCAAAAGTGAGTAAGTATAGGGGTTGTGATACTAACAAAGATGATCTAATCTTATCTTTGAAATTAGAGAAAGTTCCCCTTTAAAAGTCACGAGGTTAAAAGTAAAATGCTGAGAAAATGAAACACATCTGAAGGCTGGGGAACAAAAATAAGGCTGTGTGGCGACAGTCCTTAAGGAAGAAAATATGAGCAAAAAGGCTGACAAGGTAAAATTGGGGACAGATCATAGAGAGCATGACAGGTAAATTTAGGAATATAGGTATTTATTCTAAAGAAAAAATAGCAAAATTTCAAAAATAAACACCAAAATAAAATAAAAGGGATATATATTTTCATGGAGCTAAATTCTCCAATAGGATACTAGGGCAGTTTTATTCATACTCCACCTTCCAGAAGATTCTACCTTCCTTCAAATAAAGGTTCGAAAAATAATTTCATGATAACTAAAATTATAACTATTATCAGATGTATATTATAGAACAATGTATTCTTTTCCATTATACATAATCATTAAAAATGCCAGAAAGCCAGAGCACTGCACTGAGCCATATAACTTGGAAGAATAAAAAAATAAAAAAAATTTTAAAAAATCTTCCCAGGGCACCTGAGTGGCTCATGAGGTTAAGTGAAGGACTGACTTGATTTCGGCTCAGGTCATCATGATCTCGCAGCTCCTGAGTTTGAGCCCCCAGTCTCACTCTGTACACTGACCACGTGGAGCCTGCTTGGGATTCTCCCTCTCTCCCTGACCCTTCCCTGCTCGTGTTTTTGGTCTCACTCAAAATAAATAAATTAATTAATAATCTTCCCTTGAAAAACTGAAGTCAAATGTTTTACAAAGATTTCAATAATTTTTAATATTGACACAAATAAGATTTTCACAGGAAAGAAATTCATACTCATTTTTTAAATTGATTTCCAACATGAAATCCCCACAACTATTAAGTTTTGATGCTGACAGAAAGATTAAGAATATGATGACAAATTGGGGCACTGGGGGGCTCAGTCAGTTAAGCATCTGACTCTTGATTTCGGCTCAGGTCATGATCTCACAGTTTGTGGGATCGAGCCATGCGTGGGGCTCTGCGCTGACAGGACAGGGCAAAGCCTGCTTGAGATTCTCTTTCTCCCTCTCTCTCCCCTCCCCTGCTCATGCTTTCTCTCAAAGTAAGTATTAAAAAAAAAAAAAAAAAAAAGAACGTGATGACAAATTAACAGTCAACTTCTTTTACTGAAAACCTCTGTAGAACGAAACCTGGAAAATCCCCATACTTTTTTTTAATAAAGAAAGGAATTATGTTCATAGGAGAATTCATAATGTTTGAAAAAAAAAAAGAAATCACAAAGGGTAAACCGAACATTCTGTGACCTATGACCAATACATAATTTTAATACAAAATTTAAAGTCAAATTTTACTAATTTAAATGTAGTGAAAAGAAATTCCCAGTTAACACTGACAACATTTTGGGGGGAAAACAACAGGCAATTTTTGCAAGGAATAGTATTTACCAAAAAAAGTGTCAAAACATATACATGTGGGTTTTAAATATGGACAAAATTAAGATACTATCACTTAAGTTTCACTGAAAATGTTATGTACAGTGATTACAAAACATGCACAGGATACACATATACCACTTGTCAATGCTCACTGAACTATTATGGGTGTTACATAATCATGTTATGTTATGGTTTTAAAATAGAAAAAAGACTTAATATTCTCATTTGATAAATGAACAAAATGCCACACACCAGAATTCAGGGTTCTGGTGATTATATACTCCATTGCTAGGAAAAAGAATTTTACAAAAATTAAAAAAAAATATGAACAAGACACTAAAAACCACTAGAGTAGTTCAAGATTATTAAAGTGTTTATGAAAACACAAGGAAAATAATGATCTACGAATCCAAGTATTTTTAAAGCTATAAATAACAGTACTTCTGCTTTTAGTTATCTTAATATTTTAAAGGAAGTGTACAAACAGCAAAACTTACCCTATATGTGTAACAGCCTCTCTGTTTTCACATTCAGTAGTCCATATTGCTATCTTATCACCTTTAGCTCTAACATTAACAACAGCTCCACATACATCATCACTGTAGTCATCAAAAGATTCTCCAATAAGGCACAGCAGCTTAAAAAAAAATTAATCCCAAATTAAATAGATTATATACTGCTTATTAAACTGCAAATGTCCCTTATGTATGTGTATACATACAAAACTAAAAAAGTTTCTAAATCAAGTTGACTTCTTGAATGTCTAAATTATATTTATGTTTATAGTTCTTTGTCCTGACTTTTTAAGAATTCACATGTTTCTTTATTTAATAACAAGAACACTAACAGTTGTTTTAACTTTTTCAGCAAATGGGGCAATTGATATCAGGGGACATATAAAAGGCAAATTGTCTTAATATTCATTTGCTCTGCTGCTGCTTATACTTGCCAGCAAACAAATATTAATAGAATGACTGAAGAGTTGTCATTATATTAAAAATAACCAAACAGTTACTCATGGTTAGATTAACTGCCTCTAGTTCTTGCGGTTTTTCAGAGCCATTTTCTAATTTTTTTTATTGTGGCGAATATATATAAAATTTACCATTTAATAAAGAATTTTTAAAAATTTACCATTTTAACCATTAAAAAAATTTTTTTGAGTATAGATGACACGTGACATTAAACCGCTTTAACCATTTTTAAGGGAATGGTTCAGTGGTGTAAGTATATTCACAACTATCACAACCATCCATCTCCAGAACTTTTGTCATCTTACAAAACTTTAACGTGGAATTCTAAAATGGTATTTACTGATAATCTCCCCCAAAAGCAAAATTAAGTCTCTCCATTTACCAAAAAAAACCTCCTATTCATTCAAATATTCACTAACTGCTTAATTTAGTAAGTGCTAACTATAAGCAAGACACTGTGCCGAATGCTGAAAATACACAAGAGACTATCATCCTTATTCCTGACAGCTTGGGGTTTAGGACTTCTCACTATACAAAATGTCAATTATTTCTTATTTAATTTACATCTTATAAAGCCAAATTTCCAGATTATATCATAACATAGAAGATGAATAATACCAAGCTACAATTTCACTGTTTGCTTCACTGATATAAAAAATTTAGTATACAAAGTAACACTCTAACAGGGTTGTAAAAACTTACATCATACAAAATGTGAGGCTCTATAATTTTGAAGTTAATGAAATGACCAGGACGAGCTTACTGTGGAAGGTGAGAGTCAACTGCCAATCACTTTCTATCTGATCTGTAATGTGGTACACAGTTTCACTGTACCAGTATGTAACATATACAGTATTCACATGATAGAACAAAATTAATTGCCGGCTTAGATTTTACAGGGTGGGCATTCTTATCTTTTCAATTAGGTAATCAATGTAAAATGCAATGCAAAGTAAGTTTTAATATGCCAAAACTACTTTATAATTTTAAAACCTTACTGTCTCTAGCCAAAAGCGATCCAGATCACTTCGTCTCTGCTGTTTGTTCAATGTAATTAACCATCGTCCTCCTCGTTTGTTTTTCTCATCTTCCCACATAGGCTCAATACCATCCTAAAAGGTTAGTAGATAACAATATCAGACAAAATTGTTACTTTAACTGAAGAGATCACTAGAAAGAGCAATCAACAATTCTGTCAACTTTTTACTTTATTCTCCAAAAAACTTATTGATGTAGTGGGGGGAAAAGCATACAAGAATTAAAGCCAGAAGCATGGGATTGGAGAATTAGAGACCTGACTTAGATACTTCTAGCTATCAAACCTTGGATTTCATTTAATATGGAGGTTCTTAAACACTGAGTAACAGATAACTTTGAAAAATTACATACATTTGTATGCCTAAAAAATGTATGTAAAAATTATGCAATTTCAGAGTTAATGAATGCCCCTCCAACCCCCCTACCACTTGACAGAACCCACTTATAAATATCCCAAGGACCAATGCACCCCAAGTTAAGAATTCTTGACAAACTCTGGACTTACTTTGGTCTACTCAAATATATAAAGAGACTAGACTGGATATCAAAGCTCTCTGCAAAAATCAACGACAGTGTGTACCCAGAGTCAGACTCTCAATTTTAATTATTTATAGCAATAAGCCAAAATTGGTTAATGCTAAAGTCTAGTAAAACTAATTTAATTATTCTCCAAACCTCAGAAAACCTCAGAGCATTAACTATTCCCAGGTTTCTGACAAGAGTTCTTAATGAATAACTGAATGGTCCAGTCTTAAAATATATGAAATCACCGATTAAACATACCTTAAAAAGTGAGTAGTCACAGCCAGGCATTAAATTACTAGACAACTGGATGTGGTTGTACAGACTAGGTAAAACAAAAGGACAATTATAAACATAAAATATGTAATGCAGAGTTTAGGTGCTCACATATACATTTAGAGAATATGATAAAAATCAAAAGATAAAAGTTTATGTTTACTCGTTTTTCTACTGAGTCAATTTCTGAACTGGACCAAAGAGATACCTTTAATAATGGTCAGTTCAAGAATCAGCATTTGATGATTTTCAAGGCAATATTTTTAATTTTATTTTGACAAAAGTATATTTTGATGTATTAGTTAACTCAACGTATACATATGTATGTAAGAGAATCTGAGACTAGGTAGGATGAGGCGGCTTTAAATACGTGAAACAATTTATGGCGCTATTAACAAGTAGTTTTAAACACATAAGAGGATGCCTGGGTGGCTCAGTCAGTGAAGCGTCCAACCTCGGCTCAGGTCATGATCTCACAGTTTATGAGTTCGAGCCCTGTGTCTGGCTGTGCTGACAGCTCAGATTCTCTGTCTCCTTCTCTCTCTGCCCCTCCCCCAGTTGTGTTCTGTCTCTCTCTCTCAAAAATAAATGTAAAAAAAATTTTTTTTCAGCACATAAGACAAACCAAGAGAAAGCAAGATACACTTCCCAACTATCAGAACTGCATGACTGAAATAAAATAACACTAATATCCATGAAGGTATCCAAGAGTAGAACAGACCAATGGGTCTCAAATATCGCAATCATTACTAGTCAGTCAGCATAGCAATCGCTTGGGAAGCTTTCAAAACAAAACAACAGTTCCAGGACCTACTCCTTGTGATTTTAATCCCTTAAACATAGGGTAGAGGGGCACCTGAGTGGCTCAGTCGCTTAAGCCTGACTCTTGGTTTCAACTCAGGTTATGATTTCACGGATCATGAGCTCAAGCCCCGCATCTGACTCTGCACTGACAGCACAGAGCCTGCTTGGGATTCTCTCTCTCCTTCTCTCTCTGCCCCTTCCCTACTGGCACTCTCTCTCAAAATAAATAAATAAATGTTCTCTCTCTCTCTCTCTCTCTCAAAATATCAATGTAACAGAGTAACACTTGAGATGACTTAGATACTCACTAGCCTGAAGGTAGAAGGCTAAATCATTTGGTCTTCTAAAGTTTCTTATAGCAAAATTGTTATAAAATTGGCAGCAGAGTAAGAATGCTTTGCCTGTCTCCAATATCAGATGCAGAAATATGATCTTTACTACATCTGCAGACCATGGACAATGCTGTTATCTTTAGTCAGATTCTCTTGATGCTATTTTAAACAAGTCTAGAAATACTTCAAGTAGTCTTAAGAAAGATTCTGGCATCCTTTGAATCATATTCCACAGGGTAATATATAAATTCAATTTGGTGGAAGGTAGCATAAGGCTGAATAAGGTTTGTCGAGTTACTCTACTTAACGGTCACTCTTCCCAAACTACATTATCACTGGCAGCTCCCTCTAGGCAACAACAGAGGCCTGGATACTAACAGTAACTATAAAATTAGGACCACTACTTTATAAAATTAATGGACAGGGTGGAGTAGCTGTCTTCAATGGCATTCAAGGTAGATATGACCAATGCTTCTTTATGTGCCTCCTTTCTCCTTCCTGATGCTCTAAGGTCTCTTAGCAAGTTTAAGTAATGAAAATTTGTAATGACACAATCTAAACAGAATCAGAACACTATAGACAAAACTGCATAAATCCCAAAGGGCTCAACAGTTGTTTACCACTACATCTGCCAGAAAAAAATGAGAAATTAAGAAGTGCTTAGATATTCACAGAAAGCTAAAGGATTCCTTCATATGTCTAAATTACACTATAAAAGTCCACTATGCAATGACATTGCTTACACATAACTAAAGTGTACAGCCATATTCTAAATTAGAGGCCCACTTAGAAACCTAATTATGTACAATGGTGAAAGCTAACCAAACTAAATAAACGCAGCTCTGATTCCATGGGGGAAATGGTTCAACACTCTTGCTCTTCCTCCTCCATAGGAGACTTGGTTTAGAAGACTCAAATACAATTAAGGGAAAAAAAAATCATCTGATGTTTTGATGAAGGGCAAAATAACCCTAGTTTAACTAGACAACCAGATCTATGAATAACTGGGGATTTAAATATAGTTTCATTACTTAAAAAAAAAAAAAGTCAATGATTGCAATATGAAGTGACCACTCTTAAAGTGCCTACTTCACAATTTTACAGTTTTCTCTAATTATTCTATGCTTTTTTTCCTCAGTGACTCAAACGTATACTAAATATCTATTATGGGCAAAGCACTGGAAAGATACAAAAGAATATTGTTTCTGTCCTGGAGGAAGTATACATATATGAATCTTCTGACAATCTGTTCTTAGTGTGGGCAAAATATACTCAGGCATACGGTTATGTTAATACAGAAGAGCTGCTCATTGATTCAATACAAATACATGATCTAAAAATATACCAGATGTACAAATTAGAATTTTTAGGTAACTGCTAGTTAATTTACAGCTCTTAAAAATCTTTTTAAACAAGTTTTATCTTTGAAATGGAAATTACTTTCCAAATAAAATTACATACTAAATTAACTTTGTTTTAAAGAATCAATATTATAAAACGTCTTGAAAAGACTTTACAATTTTATACTGAGTCAAGCAAAGGTTTGACCCCCAAATCTGAACTTTTTGCTAAATCTGAAACAAAATCTCAAAGGTATTTCAACTATTCTTCTTGAAGTTGATCAACTAACATCAAAGACACTTGGACAAACCTGAATTTTGAGGACTTCAGTTTTTTAAATCTCAGAATCCTTACTACAGGAAATCCCAGATGTTATACCAAAAAGAATTTGCACAAATGGGAACCTAACAAAGCTCTGGAGTATAGGACAGATGTATCTAGGCAACCAAGAAAAGGACATGTTCCAACAAACTGTCAAAGTTCTAGAAGCAATAAAGGACTTTCAAAAGAAGAATCTTTTGGGACAAGGAATAAAGAATATACACAGGGCTAAAGGATGATGAGACTGAAGCTTTCTAAATGATGAGAAATAAACAGTTGTGAGGAGATGGAAAAACAAAAAGGTAGGTCTACAGATGAATATTTATTAACTATTCACCGTCCCTTCATTTTATGAGTGATTTAAAATGAAAAATTACACAATTCATAAAATAAACATTCTAAAATGGTTACTTACGCCCAAAAGTCTTCAACAGTATCAAACTTAGAGATCAGCCGAAGGTTTGCTTGCCAAGTTTTGCTTTTATCATTTTTAAAAAACCAGAGTGCCCATCTACAAGTAAAAAGTCAGCGTTAAAAAAAAAATGGTAGTTTTATTACACTCACATTCCTAGCAGCATTCTTCACAACAGCCAAAGGGCGGAAGCAACCCAAATGTTCACTAACAGATGAACAGATAAACAAAATGTGGTATAAACAAACATACAGTAGAATACTTATCAGACTTAAAAAGGAAATTCTGAGAATGAACCTTGAGGACATTAAGTGAAATAAGTCAATCAAAAAAGACAAAACATGATTCTACTTGAATTAGGTACCTAAAGTAATGAAACTCACAGAGGCAGAAAGTAGAATGGCAGGGGCTAGAAGGAAAGGGAATGCACAATTATTTAATGAGTACAGAGTTTTAGTTATGTAAGATGAAAACGGTTAAGATGGTAAATTTTATGGTATGTGTATTCTAACACAATTAAAAATTTGTTTTAAGAATAATTTTAAATGGTAGATTACACTGGCAAAAAATGAGTTTTCTTTCATTTTTAAAGTATGTATTTTATACCTACTTCATAACAGATTCTCTGCTATACTTTACAGACCCATTGAGGCTCATCCCGCAGAGTAACTCACAGAAATGTAGTAGAGGGACAATTACAGTGTGCTAAGTGCTATAACCAAGATATCAAGCAGTTACTCAAGAAAAAAGAGTGGAAGTACTTAACCAGAAAGGAAAGTAGGGACAAGAAAGCTGGATCTTTAGAGAAATGAAAAGGTATTAGCCAAGAGGGGATAATGGGACTTCTAAAAAAGAGGGGAAACTATTAATAAATTGTTTACTCACACACACCAATAGGAAAATAACAAAATAAAGAGATTCATTGAGTAATGCTACCATAGATATATTCTGAAATAATGTACACTAGTTTCTCCATATCTGTATATACCTGTTAAAAGTTTATTCTAATACCTGGAAGATAAACTGTCATATCAAAGTTATAATTAAATATCCCAAGATAACATCTTTAGTACAATTATATTGTCTGAATTACTATACCTAAGGTAACTCAAAGGAGAATTTTATTTTCTCATTGACAAAAATGTTACCAAAAGATAGGTTTCCAAACAGATACATATATATATATTTCATAACTCCATGATTAATGTTTGGATAATCTGACATAAAAATGAGATGCATTTCAACATCCACTTGATAATTTGAATTTGCCAACCCACTATCAAGGAGGATAAAAAAGAAAAAAGGAAAGGCATAAAAATTATTAAACATAAATGTAAGATCAAGTACTATACTTTGGTCTTCCAAAATTAATTCAATCTTTCCTCAAAAAATTAAAAATTGAAATACCATATCATCTAGCAATTCTACTTCTGGGTTATTTATCGGAATAAAATGAAAACACTAACTCAAAAAAAATATATGCACTCTCATGTTCATGCAGCATTACTTACAAAGTCAAGATGTGCAAACAACGTCAGCGTCGATCAAAGAATGAATGGATAAAATAAGTGTTGTATGTACGCCATGGATATTTATTTGCCCACCCCCCCCCCAAAAAAGGGAAGAAATCTTGTCATTTGCAACACTGAATGGACCTTGAGGGCATTATGCTAACTAAGTGAAACAAAGAAATAAGACAAATACCATATGATCTCATTTATATGTGGAATCTTAAAAAACAAAAAAACCAACCTCATAGACACAGAGAACAGACTGGTTGCTAGAAGTAGGGGTAGGGTGAAAAAGGGTGAAAGCAGTCAAAAGGTAACAAACTTCCAGTTATAAAATAAATAACTCCTAACTATGTAACATACAACATGGTGACTACAGTTAACAACGATGTATTATGTGTATGAAAGTTGCTAAGAAACAATAAAAGTTCTCATCACAAGGAAAAAAACTTTGTAACTCTATCATGGCAGATGTTAAGTACACTTTCTATAGTGATCATTTCACAATATGCATAAATACTGAGTTATGTGCTACACCTGAAACTAATATAATAGGTCAATTATATCTCAATTAAACATGATACCAAAATTGTCTTTTTGTCTTTTTTACTGCACTCAGCCATTAAACATGCAAAAATTTATCCTAATAATTAGATGACTAGGCAAAAACATTGTACAAGAATGTCCTTAATACTGGAAAATTTGGAAACATCTTACGTGCCTTCAACAAGGGATCATTTAAATCAGTTATCAAAATGTGGTTTGCAAGACACTTAGGGGACCCCCAGACCCTTATCAGAAGATGTGATAAGTAAAAACTATTTTCATAATAATGCTAAGGCATTCTTTTACTTTCACTGTTAACATCTATACTAATGGTACAAAAGCAATGGTGCAGTGAATCTGCTGGTGTCTTACAAAGTTTCATACAGTGGGACCGAACTGTATTAGTAGTCACTATACCCTTTATTATCACCACCTCTCACGATCCATTCCAAATGCAAGACAAACCAATAGATTTTTTTAACATAACAGAGTAGGAAAAGTTCTTGGAGGGGCACCTGGGTGGCTCAGTCAGTTAAGCGTCCAACTTTGGCTCAGGTCATGATCTTAACCGCTCAAGAGTTCAAGCCCGTGTTGGGCTCTGTGGGGACAGCTCAGACCCTAGAGCCTGCTTCAGATTGTCTCCCTCTCTCTCTGCACCTCCCTGACTGATGCTCTGTCTCTCTCTCAAAAACAAATAAAATACTGGAAAGAAAGAAGAAAGGAAGGAAGGAAGGAAGGAAGGAAGGAAGGAAGGAAGGAAGGAAGGTAGGTTGGTTGGTTGGTTCTTGGATATGGTTTCAGATTTTACATTGCAGGTGACCTATAAGAAACCTAGTATCAAAGAAGAATGGCTATGATTAGCTTAAAAGGCTATTAAACACCCTCTTCCATTTTCCAACCATGAATTTGTGTGACTTCACATTTTCTCATACTTAATATAAAACAAGTTATCTCCTCCATAGACTGAATGCAGAAGCAGCTATAAAAATACAACTAACTTCTATTAAGTCAGGCACTTGAAGAGATTTATAAAAATGCAAAGATGCTATACTTCCCATTATATTTTTTAAATATTTTTTCATATAAAATATTTATGTTGGGGTGCCTGAGTAGCTCAGTCAGTTAAGCATCCGACTTCAGCTCAGATCACGATCTCACAGTTCATGAGTTTGAGCCCAGCACAGGGCTCTGCAATGACAGTGTGGAGACTGCTTGAGATTTTCTCTCTTCCTCTGTCTCTGCCCCTTTCTCCCTCCCTCCCTCTCTCTCTCTCTCTCAAAATAAATAAATAAAATATAAATACTTATATTAACATACAATGGATTTTCTAAATGAGTATTTAATTTTACATATTCTCAGCTTTTTCTAACATAATAAATGGAAATAGATAAAAATCTATATAACCAAAGCTCTGTGAAGTCTTCAATAACTTAAAAAAAATTTTTTTAACGTTTATTTTTGAAAGAGAGACAGAGAGACAGAGAGCAAGCAGGGGAGGGGCAGAGAGAGAGAGAGGGAGAGACAAAACCAAAGCAGGCTCCAAGCTCTGAGCTGTTAGCACAGAGCCCGACAAGGGGCTCAAACTCGCAAACCATGATATCAGGACCTGAGCCAAAGCTGGACGCTCAACTGACTGAGCCACCCAGGCACCCCTACTGATGACACTTTAAAAAAAAAATTTTTTTTTATGTTTACTTACTTTTTGAGAGAGTGTGTGTGTGTGTTGGGGGGGGGGGGTACAGAGAGAGAGGGAGGCACAGAATCTGAAGCAGGTTCCAGGCTCTGAGCCCGATGTGGGGCTGGAACCCCAAAACCAAAACCATGAGAGCATGACCTGAGCTGAAGTCAGCTGCTTAACCAACTGAGCCACCCAGGGGCCCCTGTATGACACTTTTCAGGACTCCTCAGATTTTATTCAAACTGTGAGGGATTATGTCTTGATTACTCTCCCAACGACAACACTAAAAACTGGGCTTAGCACAGACAGAAGGCATACAGAGTGGCTTTTTATAAAATAATACTAAAAAAGATGAAAAAATACCTTAAGGGGTTTGGTGCTGTTAGGTTGAATTATATGAAATTGCTGCTAATCAATAGTTCAACTTTGGTATAATGCTTTCTTGAGGATAGATTATACCTCTATGGACTATCTGATCTTCGATAACTCACTCACTAGCTGACAATCTTCACTGTCCAGAGCATTAATTTCTTCCTCACTACAGGATATGCTGAACTACAGGTCTCCTATGAAAAAACTACATAAAACACATTTGGACTTTTATTTCAGTGAGTTTACCAAGATAATGAGAAACGGTAAGAGATACTGCAGATTCAGTTACAGACCACCATAATAAAGCAAATATTGCAATAATGTCAATTGAAGTTTCTGGTTTCCCACTGCACATAAAAGTTATGTTTATACTATACTGTAGTATAGTAAGGATACAATAGGATTATGTATTTAAAAATGTGTATGTTTCAATTTAAAAATATTTTATTGCTGGGGGTGCCTGGATGGCTCAGTTAAGCATCCGACTCTTGATTTTGGCTCAGGTCATGATCTCACAGTTCATGAGTCTGAGCCCTGCTTGAGGACTTCTCTCTCAAAATAAATAAACTTAAAATGCTAACCATTATCCAAGCTTTTAGTGAGTCACCTTTTTGCTCATGGAAGGTCTTGCCTTGGTGTTGCTGGCTGCTGCCTGACCAGTGGGTGGTTACTGAAGGATGGGGTGGCTGTGGTAATTTCTTAAAGTAAGACAACAATGAAAATTTGCTGTCAACACTGATTGATTCTTCCTTGGACAAACGATTTCTCCATAGCATGCAATGCTGTTTGGTATTTTACCCACAGAGCTTCTTTCAAAATTGGAGTCAATCCTCTCAAACTCTGCTGCTGCTTTATCCAACTAAGTTTATTTAATATTCTAAATCTTCTGTTGTCATTTCAACAATCTGCACAGCATCTTCACCAGGAGTAGGTACCATCTCAAGAAACTATTTTCTGTGCTTATCCATAATAAGCAACTCCTTACCCATTCAGTTTTATGATGAGATTATAGCAATTCAGTCACACCTTCAGGCTCCAATTCTAATTCTAGTTCTCTTGCTATTTCTACCACATTTGTAGTTACTTCTTCCACCAAAGTCTTGAACCCTTCAAAGTCATCCAGGAGGACTGGAATCAACTTCTTCCAAATGCTTGTTCATGTTGACATTTTGAGCTCTACCCATGAATCACCATGTTCTTAATGGCATCTCAGAATGGTGAATCCTTTCCAGGGGCACCTGAGTGGCCCAGTTGATTAAGCGTCTGACTTTGATTTGGGTTCAGGTCATGATCTCACAGTCTGAGTTGGAGCCCCTCATCTGGCTCTCTGCAGAGCCTGCTTTAGATCCTCTGTCCCCCTCCCTCCCTGCCTTTCCTCCACCCACGCACTCTCTCCCTCTCTCAAAAATAAACATTAAAAAAAACAAAACAAAAAACAACAGTGAATCCTTTCCAGAAGGTTTTCAATGTACTTTGCCCAGATCATCCAGAGGAATGACTATCTATGGCAGCTATAGTCTTACAAAATGTATTTCTTAAATAGTAAGACTTGGAAGTCAAAATTACTCCTAAGCTGCAAAATGGATGTTGTATTAGCAGGCATGAAAATAACATGAACCTTGTACATCCCAACCAGAACTCTTGGGTGACCAGAATCATTTTCAATGAGTAGTATTTTGAAAGGAATCTTTTTGCTCTGAGCAAGTTTCAACACTGGGCTTAAAATATTCAGTAAACCATGTTGTAAACAGAAGTGCTGTTATCCACTTTATTGCTCCATTTATGAAGCACAGGAGAGTAGATATAGCATTATTCTTTAGGGCCCTAGGATTTTCAGGATGGTAAATGAGCACTGGCTTCAACCTAAAGCCACCAGTTGTATTAGACTCTAACAGGAAAGTCAGCCTGTCTTTTGAAGCTTTAAAGCCACGCACTGACTTCTCCTCTCTAGCTACGGAAGTCCATCTAGATGGACTAAATCTTCTTCCACTAAAAGGCTGTTTCATCTTCACTGAAAATCTATTGTTTAGCGAAGCCAGCTTCATAATGATCTTAGCTAAATCTTCTGGATACTTGCTGCAGCATCTACATCAGCACTTGTTGCTTCATCTTGCCCTTTTATGTTACGGAGATGGCTTCTTTCCTTAAGCCTCACAAACCAAACCTGTGTTAGCTTTAACCTTTTCTTCTGCAGCTGCCTCACCTTTTTCAGCCATCACAGAATTGAAGAGAATTAGGACCTTGCTCTGGATCAGGTTTTGGCTTAGGGGAATGTTAAGGTTGGTCTGATCTTCTATCCAGATCACTCAAACTTTCTCCATTTCAACAGTAAGTCTGTTTCACTTTCTTATCATTCATGTGCTTGCTGGAGTAGCACTAATTTCCTTCAAGACCTTTTCCTTTGCATTCACAACTTGGCTGTTGAACAACAGGTTTAGTTTTTGGCCTCTCTTGGCTTTCAACATGCCTTCCTCACTCAGCTTAATCATTTCTAGCTCTTGAATTAAAGTGAGATGTGTGAGACTCTTCCTTTCACCTGAGCACTTAGAGGCCACTGTAGCGTTACTTATTGACCTAATTTCAATATTGTGCCTCAGGGAATAGGGAGAACAGAGGAGAGGGAGAGAGATGGGGGAACAACTGGTCAGGAAAGCAGTCAGAACACAGACAACATTTATTAAGTTTGCCATTTTATATGGGCACAGTTCATGGTGCCCCAACACAACTATAATAGTAACAAATCAAAGATCACTGATTACAGATCACCATAACAAACACAGTGAAAAAGTTTGAGATATTGTGAGAATTGCCAAAATGTGAGAGACACAAAATGAGCAAATGCTGTTGGAAAAATAGCACCAACAGACTTGTTCAATGCAGGGTTGCCACAAACCTTCAATTTGAAAAAAAAAAAAATGCAGTATCTGCAAAATCCGATAAAACAAAGTATGCTGTGAAACATACATAGGCTTATAGGATCTTTAAAAGTCTTGGGGTAGGAGAATGAAAGGAACTTGAACACTTATATATCCCCAGAAATTAATTCCAATTTACTTTCCTCCAGATTCTTACAATGTTTCTGCATTGCCTTTTTCTTCTCACCATCAGCTCTCAGTACATTCATTTTAATTTTCATCATATAAACCATAAAAATACAAACATACTGGGAAGTGGTGGGGTGGTGTTAATGAGCTATAGTCAACTGGAACTATGAAACTCAATTCATCTTTTTTTTTTTTTAAGTAGGCTCTGCACCCAACATGGGGCTTAAACTCACAACCCATGAGATCAAGAATCACATGCTCTACCAACTGAGCCACCCAGGTGCCCCAAAGCTGAACTCATCTTAACCTCTCCTCTTTCCTTCTAACTTGGCTTAAATACAAACTAACTGGAGTGCCTGGGTAGCTCAGTTAAGTGTCCGACTCTTTTTTTTTTATTTAAATTTTTTTTTCAACATTTTTGGGACAGAGAGAGACAGAGCATGAACGGGGGAGGGGCAGAGAGAGAGGGAGACACAGAATCGGAAACAGGCCCCAGGCTCCGAGCCATCAGCCCAGAGCCTGATGCGGGGCTCGAACTCCCGGACCGTGAGATCGTGACCTGGCTGAAGTCGGACGCTTAACCGACTGCGCCACCCAGGCGCCCCAAGTGTCCGACTCTTGATCTCAGCTCAGGTCTTGATCTCAGGGTTGTGAGTTCAAACTCCACATTGGGCTCCACAATGGTTGTGGAGCCTACTTTAAAAAAAAAAAAACAAACAAAAAACCACCCGCGAGACTCCACATCCCTTAGAGCTTTTTCTCCTTCACACCCCAACTTTAAGTTGCTTATCTTCTCTATAACACATTTGTATACTTTCTATTCACTATGCAAACTACTCCAATCTTTTTCCATCATCTACATTCTACTAAATTTTCTCCTACATTAGCAAAGAATTTGCATTCAATCCCATGGCCATTCTGAAATGTTTATTACTCAATCCAATGGGTATGTGACCTTTTTGTGGCACATACGCTATTGACCACATACCTGTCCTTAAAACAAACCATTTTCTTTGCTTCTCTGACCACCACTCTATTCTAGTTTATACAGTTTATATGTCTAAACCCTTCATAGGCATTCTCCCTCCAAAAAATCCCTTACATGCTGGTATCCCAAGCCTCTGTCTTGAGTCAAGTTCACTTTAAAGAGAATTCATGTACTACTAGTTTCACTCACCACCAATTACTGGTGAACTTCAAACCCAATGTCTCAACCAGTTCTTTCTGAGCTCAAGACTCACACATAAAACTGCTTACTAGAAACAGGTTACCCAAATGAAAATGGAATCCTCAACCTAATATATTAAAACTAGTCTCACCCAGTCATTCACCATTTACCTTACTGCCTAAGTCAGAAAAACCTGTATGTCAGAAGGCTTACCTGTTCTGTAAAGGATGTTTAATATAGTGTTCTGGGTTAGCAACCTCCTGATTAGATTCTGTTTTCTCTTCTTCTGAAGGCGGGGGATTAGGAGTAGGGGTGGTTTCCTAATGGAAAATAATAAAACATTATTTTAAATGTCTTAACTATGATAACAATACTCTAAATCAACTTGAACTAATATTGCCAATATTCCCTTTCTAAGGAGAAAGAATTACAGCAGAAGCATTTCATAAAATAGACCATAGACCAAGCTCTAAGAAAAGCACCAGACTCTCCCATTCTAGCCATCTCTGCACTAAGAGCAAAGGGTTTCTCAAGTTTAAAAATATAGTAACAATATTATATACAGTTATCTTTCACTTACGCATTTTAGTATCAGAAAGATTGTTAGACACCATGCAACAAAATTAAGGAAATCAGCTGTCTTTCTTAACATACCATTAAAGTACTATGTACGATTTGGAGAATGGGGGGAATACAACTAATGTTGGAGAGTATAACAGCTTTATAAAGTGACCAAGTCAATACTATATAGGTCTTTCCTTCATGTCATACTGTTATATAGTAACCTAAAAGTTCTGCAACTTCTGTCATTTTCAACTAGCCCTAGGCAAAAAAGCTCGACACTGGCTTGAACTAAATCTTCTTCTTGGTTAGACATAATTAATATTGTCATCTAAAAATGTCAGGGAAAAAAGGAGCTTGTGGATGATCTGTGTTCACAGCTCATGTAGCTCTTCACCCTGTTGTAAATTATGGTCAACAAAACAGAATGCCAAGGAAAGGCACCAGAAGCTAAAAGAAAAGCTGATTTTGTTCAAAAACGGCACCACAACAAGAGTCTAGGGGTCAAATTTAAACCAGCAAAACCCTCGAGATATTATGTTCACATTAACAAGATTATGTAAATCAGTTATGTAGGATCTAAAAGATCTAGCAGGCAGGTGGTAAATATTCAACTGACAAAACACATTTTTCTTAATAACATGACATGTCCAGGAATTAATTTCTACTGGCCTAAGAAATTGCTCACAGCAGGAGCTAGGTCTTGATTTTGCTCATAATTATAATGCCAATGAGCAAAGTGCTATACTCAATAGGAATTTATTGGCGTGATCACTTAAGTAATAAATTTAAATGTTTACAAAGCAATTAAGATCCTAAAATTTACATAGTCAATGCTTTAAAAATCACCATTTTTTACTGCATTTTTCCATCACAGTCAATTTACATCTTCATATAATTACCAAAAACTATTCCTTACCCCACTAACTTAAAATTAATGACAGTCTCCAGACAGGCAGTCTCCATGAATAAACAGGGAACAGTTAGGGACTAACAAGGCAGGTGGGCTTTGGGGGACAAAGTACTAGAGAAAAATGGGCTGCAGAGGTGTGAGCCTCAAAAAATCTACGTAAAAAGCCCTCACAGGTCCTTGGCTAGTTTAAACTGTGACATTCAGAGTACAGCAACAGCTGAGCCAAGACTTCAGAGGCCAATAACATAAGACTGGGTTCAGACCAAGCCAGAGTGGGTGGGTGAAATCCTCAGCTTTCTGATGAAATCCTAGAAAGGCCATGCCCTAGGAATCAGGTGAAACACATCTAACAAAACCTAAAACCAACCTTTGACAATATCAAGGTAATCTACCTATAAATTAAGTGCCTCCAAGAACCAAACTCTACACTCTTCAGGAGAGAACATAATCCTGTGTCTCTATGAATGTTATTTACAATACCCTACCAATCAAACATTACTAGACATGTAAAGAATTTCTTAAGTCACTAATCATCAAGAGATTAACCTGTCCACAGAAAGACATCCAAGCATGATCCAAATAATGCAATTAATAACTATGATTACTATGGGAAAATAGCAAAGCCTTAATAATCAAGATTGTTACAGTAAAATAGAAGAAAAGATAAGGAGAGAGATGAAAAAAACAGAGTATTTGAAAATGAAACTGAGAGTGCCTAGGTGGCTTAGTCAGTTAAGCATCTGACTCAGTTTAGGCTCAGGTCATGATCTATCTCATGGTTCCGGATTTTGAGTTCTACACTGGGCTCTGTGCTGTCAGTGTGGAACCTGCTTAGAATTCTCTTTCCCTCTCTCTCTGTTCCTCCCAGCCTTGTGCGTGCTCTCTCTCTCAAAATAAATAAACTTAAAAAAAAGGGAACAAATCTATTTTAAAGGAACCAAATGGAAATTATGGAACTGCCAAGTACAATGTCTGAAATTAAGAGCTCTCTTAATTTGATTAACAAGAAATTCAACTCAGCAGAATGTAAGACTGGTGAAATCAAAGATAAGTCAACAGAAGATATTCAAATAGAGAGAGGGGGAAAATGGATGCTAAGAAACACTGGTATCAATGACAGCCTAACTATGAAGAGAGCCCAAATGCCCATCAACCGATGGATAAAGATGATGTGGTAAATACACATACACACACACACACACACACACACACACACACACACACACACGGAATATTACTCAGCTGTTAAAAAAAAATGAAATCTTGCCATTTGCAACAACGTGGATGGAGCTAGTGTATTATACCAAGAGAAATAAGTGAAAGAAAGACAAACACCATATGATTTCATTCATATGTGAAATTTAAGAAACAAAACAGGTGAACATATGGGAGGAGGGAGAAAAAAGAGAGGGAAACAAGACTCTTGACGATAGAGAACTGAGGAGTTGGAAGGAGGTAGATGGAGGATGGGCTAGATGGGGGATGGGTGCTAAGGAGGGCATTTGTTATGATGAGCACTGGGAGTTGTATGTAAGTGATGAATCCCTGAATACTACTGCTGAAACCAATATTACACTGTACGTTAACTAAAATTTAAAGAAAAATTTGAAGAAAAAAAACACTGTCGAAGAGGTTTAAAAAGTTCAAAGACAAGATGAGAAAATGGGACAGAAGCAATACATAAATAATGACCAAAATATATAGTATCTCATCTGAAACTCAAATCACAGACTCAAAAACCTGAAGGAATTCCAAGCAGTAAAACACAAACAAAATTGTATCTGGGCACATCAGATTCAAACTACTGAAAACTAAATATAAAGAAGCCGTATTAAAAGCAGTTAGGAAATCAGTGTTGGGGGTGGGGGCGGATAGGTGGTTCAGTTGGTTAAGCACCTGACTCCGGCTCAGGTCATGATCTCACAGTTCGTGAGTTCGAAAGTCCTACATTAGGCTCTGTGTTGACAGCTCAGAGCCTGGAGCCTGCTTCGAATTGTGTGCGTGCGTGCGTGTGTGTGTGTGTGTGTGTGTGTGTGTCTCTGCCCCTCCCCTACTCATGCTCCTTCTCTCTCTCTCAAAAATAAATACTAAAAAAAATTTTTTTAATAAAAATAAAAGCAGTTAGGAGGGAAACACACACACACACACACACCTAACTTTCCAACAGCAACTATGGAAGCCATAAGACAACAGAGTATCTCCATGCTGAAAGAAAAACTGTCAACCTAGAATTCAATGCCTAGGAAAAATATCCTTCACAACCCACCCCATGCCACCACCACCCCATATACACACAGGTCCAACGTAAGGGGAACACCAAAGGAAAAGTCTTCAGGCTAGAGGAAGAATAAGATCCCACTAGGAACATGAAAATGCAAAAAAGGAATGAAAAGCCCTGCAAAAGGTAAATCAATGGGTAAATATGTAAGAAACTACAAATAGTTTAAAGGAACAATAATAACGATGTCTTAGGGAGCTTAAAATATTAGTGATTGGTCCTAGCAAAGGACAGAGTCTATATATGGATTTGTGAGGTTGGGTATGCAGTATATTCTTCCTCCAAAAGTTCAGTAAATTCTCTTATCTAAAAGACAAGTAAAATTTACTCATAAGTTCCAAATCCTCAATACAAACCATACTTTCAGAACATTTATTTAAACAGTTTGTCAGCAGCACACTAAAAAATAATTAATTATAGTATGAGTAATTACGAGTTTCATGAGGTCCAAAATGTCACCTAACTCAGTATTTTCCTTTCTTTTTGGTTACTCAACTCTTCTCACAATTAGGGGAATGATGAAAGACTCAGATGGTATAAAAAGTCTCTGGACACATGGGAATTGAAAGCAGTTAATAACAGGAAAAAGTATATTCAGTTCCTAGAACTTAAAAAAAGTTTCTTTTAAAATTTAAAAGTCCTACCTTACTTGATGTTTTAGTCTTTATACTAAGAATATATAATTTTAGATTTTTCTTATAACCAAAATACTCAACTTTAAAAAATGTGTCTGTGGATATATGAATAAGTATAATTTAAAATCTTTCAGTATTCACTTTTAATATAGAAATATGCTAGGTGTTAAGACAAATACTTTAAAAAATATATTAACCACAGACATTCATCTTTTCAGTAGTTAAAACCTCTTTTTCATAACGTAAGCAGTATTGATGTTTCTTTTATTTAGCCTTTTAAGTTACTATGTGCAGTTTAATAGTCTTCTGTTTAAAATTTTAACTTAAGGATTTCTCAAACTCTTCTAATAAAGCAAAAATGGTTTTAATAGCCAATTATTTTCAAGATGGAATACAAAATACTCTATGAAAATATCCATATGGCACAAACCAAATCTAATAAGATTTAGAAACCACTTCATGATAGAAATTACCTATGAAAACATTAACATTATACAGGGCACATTTTCAAAAAAAAAGAAAAAAAGGCATATTTTCTTTGCATACATTTTCTCATTTAGGTCATATTTTGTTATGACCATCTACTTTTCTTAGCAGTCCATTCTTTTTTTTTTTAATGTTTATTTTGAGAGAAAGAGAGGAACAGGCACACAAGCAGGAGAGGGGCTGAGAGAGCAGGAAAGAGAGAATCCCAGAGGGCTCCGTGATGCCAGCACACAGCCAGACACGGGGCTCAGTCTCAGGAACTGTGAGATCATGACCTGAACCAAATTCAAGAGTTAGAGGCTTAACTGAGCCACCCAGGAGCCCCTCACCAATCCATTCTTAATCAGCAGAAATTTAAACCAAAAAGCTTACTATCAAACAGTCACCTTCTAAGTTTCTTGCAGTTATGTTGTAAATTATTGCAAAGGAAAAAAACAAAACAAAACTTGGGACTATTGAGGCATGCCTCATTAAAATCATTTCCTGCTAATTTCTTTCAACTTATTATTTTGTTGTTATAAAACCTCTTAAGTTTGATTCACATAATCGGAATTTTTTTTTAACTGAGATAAAACATTAGAAAAATAATATCAATGTAGGCTATTTAAAACTTTCAGGCTAATTCAGTGGGGGTAGTCCATTCTACGGGGAAAGTCCAATTTCTAAACAACCTCTTGAATCTATGGCAACATATACAATGAGAAACGATGTCCAGAATGATGGCCATACTATATTAAACTCTTTGATCAAAAAATGATTTATAATTACCACCATATGCCAAACCAGAACAAAGAAATACAATTTATTTTTCTAAGGGACTGAAACAAAAAAACCACACTTTCAGTTCCACTCTTAAGCATAAGCCTGTAACAAATCTCCAAATTACCCATTATTTGTCCTAATTTGCTAAGCACTTCTAATATAAACTGAATTTGAAAATAAAATTATCTTAAAATTTTATCTCCTCTTAAAACTATTTGTAAAGTTATGAACTACGAAGGTTTCTGAGACTTAAGATTACCATGAAATAGGTACAGGAGGGCTATGTGGTATTTGTCAACAGCAATTTCACAAAATTCTCTCTGAAAACTCCATAGCAGGGGTTTTCATGGTATGTTTAACAACTGATTCAATCAGTTATTTTTAAATGTGGAAGATCATCAAATCAGCAAGGAACCAAAGTTATTGTATGATTGTAGAAGAACTAAAAAACATTTTATAACCTGTCATTTTTATTGTTGTTTCACATATAGAGCAAATAATAAAATAGTTTCAAATTTACATTCAATTTAAAAACAAAATTCTTCACCGCAAAGTTCCACAACATTCCTGTATCTACTCTCTCAGCTTGATAGTCTCCTCTGTAAGCAAATTTCATTAGAAATTACATCTTAAATACCCATGCTTTACCAGTATTTCTAAATTTTAAAATTATGCAAGAACACAAAAGGCTAATTTAACAGATTATAGCTACTCTCAAAGTAATCAAATACATTCTTTCCAAGTTGTTATTTAAATTCCAATTAACATACAGTGTAGCAGTAGTTTCAGGTATAGAATTTAGTGATTCAACACTTAACATACAACACTGGGAGCTCATCACAGCCCAATGCCCTCCTTAAACCCTTCCCTCCACAGACCTCCCCTCCAGTAATGATCAGTTTGTTCTCTATAGTTTAGAGCCTGTTTCTTGGTCTGCCTCTTTTTTTAAACCCCTATTTGGTTTCTTAAATTCCACATATGAGTAAATCATGTTTTTCTCTGACTTGACTTACTCAGCTTAGCATAATACTCTCTAGCTCCATCCATGCCATTGCAAACGGCAAGATTTCTTTCATTTTTTATGGCTAATTATCCAGTGTGTATACACACACACACACACACACACACACACCACATCTTCATCCATTCACCAATGGACGCTTGGTTGTTTCCATAATTTGGCTATTGTTGATATTGCTGCTATTAACATTGGGGTGCATGTATCCCTTCAAATTAGTATTTCTGTATCCTTTGGGTAAATACCTAGTACTACAATTGCTGGATTGTAGGGTAGTTCTATTTTTTTTTTTAAGAAATTTTTTTAATGTTTTATTTATTATTGAGAGAGAGAGTATGAGCTGGGGAGGGGCAGAGAGAGAGGGAGGCACAGAATCCAAAGCAGGCTCCAGGCTCTGAGCTGTCAGCACAGCCCATTGCAGGGCTCGAACTCATGAACTGTGAGATCATGACCTGAGCTGACTGAGCCACCCAGGAGCCCCAAGGCAGTTCTATTTTTAACTTTCTGAGGAACTTCCATACAGTTTTCCAGAGCGGCTGCACCAGTTTGTATTCCCATCAACAGTGTAAGAGGGTTCCCCTTACTCCACATCCTTGCCAACACCTGTTGCTTCCTGTGTTGTTAATTTTGTTCCAAGTAATCAAATACATTTTTAACTTAAAAGACAAACTATACTTGAAAAACTATCGTATAAGACATTTCAGGTGGTGAGAATAGAGAGCCATTCTCAAAGCCATGAGAGCCACAAAGCCATGAGATAGTGGAGTGCTTAACTAGAAGATGGTAAAGAACCAATGAGACTTAAAGAGTTCATGAAACCAAAGACATACTAGAACAGTGGGCTGAAAGGAGATTGTGAAAGGCCTCAAAGGTCAGGCTAAAAGTGTTACCTTTCATCTTGTGAGCAATGGAAGGCATTCACTGACAGATCAAAATGATTAAATACTGATGACAAGTAAGGGAATAGAAAAGACGAGTTTAAGTGCAAAATATTAAAACTGGTTTTGGATTTGCTGAGTTAATGAGATTCAAATAAACAAGCTGTCTTATAATTCAGTGGTCCCAGGCTCAATAGGTGTCATAGCAAGAGAAGAAAGTCGGGGGGGGGGGGGGGGGGGAATAGAGCAAGGGTGGGACAAGTCTAACAATTAGCCGCAAAGAAATCTCCAGCAACTTTTGAATGTTGCTACAGCATGGTAGAATGTAGTAACATTCTGCAAAAACCAGCACATGTATCAAACACAATATTAACTTTGTGGGTCAATCCTAATATTATAAAGCTAGATACTCCGTAGATTAGAATTATCTCTCTAATCTGACTAAAGTTTAGATTCTTCCTTCTAGCCATGTTCAATTCTACACTGCTTTAATTCCAAAACCATGGTGTGCTTTTTCATGGTTATGAACATTCAAGATTTTTCATTAACTCAACCCAAACACACAAACTATCTCTCCTTAGAAATAACAATGAGCCTTACCCTCAGGACACCCAATTAGTGTCTTCCATTACTTCAATGAACAAATATTACTACTAAGAACTTCCAGAGTCTCCCAACCCCCCACACCTTTGGGGCATCCCCTAAACCTTAATTTGAAGTAAGCAAAAATCAATAGTTCCCTTGGCACTAATAAGTTAGGTTTTAAAACAAAGTGTGGTCCACAGACTTCTGCTGGTTATAGACTACAATGAGGTTAGGTATAGAAATAGAAAGTAGGGGTGCCTGGGTGGCTCAGTCGGTTAAGTATCAGACTCTTGGTTTTGGATCAGGTATGATCTCACAGTTTGTGAGATCCAGGCCCACATGGGGCTCTGTGCTGACAGTGTGGAGCCTGCTTGGAATTTTCTTTCTGCCCCTCCTACCGCCTCCAGCACGTGCATGTGTGCGCTCTCTCAAAATAAATAAATAATATGGAACATAAACACTTAGAATACTTCATAGAAATCTGACAGTATTTTTGTACCTGGTCACACTAAAAATAGCAAATTCAGGCTTACATTTTTGTGCATTTTTTTCACTTTTATCCTATTTCCATGATTTACAAAAACATTACATTAAAACTGTTTAAAAACAAAATAGAAAACAAATTCATGTTCTGCTAGAGTATGAGAAGCACTGGTTTAGATCACATACTCTTGAGCCATGTTACCCAGATTAGAATCCCAGCTCTGCCATTCACAGTTGTATAATTGCAGGCAAATTCAACAGAACAACAAATAATGGATAATGATATTATTGGTAACCCATTTTCAGTAGCACTTTCTCATATTCTCCCTTCCTTGCTTCACTACTTTTCTAAGCAGAATTAGAAAAGACCAGTTGCAGAATTAACAGAAATATAAATGCTATTATGGCAAAGATAACTGCAATTATCTCTACAAATTACTCATTTCAGTAAACTGAAGGCACTACATACAATAAAGATATGAAATAATGAGAAGAGTAAGCAAATAAGAACAGAAAAGGATGGTGTTTTATGACTTTTAAAGTGGTAACACCCATCCTCACACTTCATCATAGGTAACACAAAGCAGTTACTATCGAATAATGTGCTACATATTTTTATATACGTTATTTCAACATTTATATAAACTCAGTCAATATATTTAATCTTCACAATACTGTGAAACTACTGTTCTCTCTGCTTTTCAAATTTAAGTGCTGAGAAGCTACTATGGCCTAGTTGTACTCTACATTGAATTCAAGACTGTCAGGGTTCATGGATAGGAATACTGTATGTCCTGGTTTTACCTGTTTGTTGTTTCAGCTATTAGAACCTTTGTTCACTCTCAAAAGTGCCCCAGAGTTGGAGAATAAATTACATATGGTACTAAGGTACTCCTTCCAGGCAGCATACCCCTGTGCTCTATATACTATACTACACACACACACACACACACACACACACACACACACACACACTATACTTTGTGCCACAGCCTCAGGCTAAACACCTTCACTATCTTGCAAGCACATGCCACTGCCAATAAGCTAGGAAAAAAAAAAAAAGGCATAAATGGTGCACCTCACACTCCCAACACACACAAAATCCCACTAGGATAAAAAGCAAGAAAATGCCAATGATTAATCACAGTGGTTTATATTGTTATACAAGACAGCATACAAATTGCCTATGTGGTCAAATACCTCAGAAGTACAGGCAAGTATAAATAAAATCCTCTCTTTATGGATATAAATAACTGGAAGGAGAAAATCATTTCCTACAAGTATGATATGTAAACAGACTTCAAGATACTCTACTCTTCCTTCTCGTCTCCAAACATTCAGTTCCTAGGTCTCTTGCAAACAATGCAACTCCCCGAGCACTCCCCCATAAGTAAATTACTATAATTAATTAACAAATACACAAGAACAAGTGGTTTTACCACTTGCCTTGTAAGGTATATAACTTGGTGTAAACACTGAAAAGCATCACAAATAGTTTAAATCAATTGTTTTGGTTGTTAAAGTGATACCAGCTAATCCAGCATCCCACATCACAAAAATGGAGGCTGTGGATTTGGCAGATCTTCTTCCTTGTCATAATAAAGGATCAAAATAGTGATCTTTGTGCTCTAAAATAAAAAGCTGAAGCAGAAAAACAACATATGCAGATTTAGCAAAATACAAACCTTCTAAGTTTAAAGCACTGCTCAAATGGGAGAAAATTTTTCCATGTAAAGGACTGTGAAAGCCCATATATCAATTCCAATTCAAAAGACATTACTTATTTTAATATTCTTCTCAATTGATGTAAAATGACATCTACACAACAAAAAATACTTGAAGCAGAGGTATAGACGGGAAGAGCTGTAATGATTTGTACAAATTGTGTCGTATCTAAAAGTGCTGCAAAATTTAATAGGTGTTCAATCTATTTGAGTAACAATAACCTAGTTACCTCACTAAAATTAATGACTAGCACTAAACTTTTCAGTGAACAGAGTTGATTAAGTTTGCTGCTCTACAGCTTAAAAAAAAAAAAAAAAGGCTATCTCTGAATAGACAGCAAGGTATACTTAACCACATTTTACGCATATTAAACAAAAAAATCCCTACAGGCCACACTTGAATTTCTGATCTTCTGGAATACAATTTCAAAACTTGGATGCATATGTCTTTTTTTTTTAAACTTTTATTTTTGAGACAGAGAGAGACAGAGCATGAACAGGGGAGGGTCAGAGAGAGAGGGAGACACAGAATCGGAAACAGGCTCCAGGCTCTGAGCTGTCAGCACAGAGCCCGACGCGGGGCTTGAACTCACGAACCACGAGATCATGACCTGAGCCGAAGTCAGACGCTTAACCGACTGAGCCACCCAGGCGCCCGGTATGCATATGTCTTTAACTCTTCACTAGAAAGAGTTGTAGGCACCTTGGTTCATTTAAGATAACCTGACACCCAAATTACTCTGCACATCTTATGTTGCTTAGGACAAGATCTCAAATTCAGAAACGAAAGCGTGATGATAGAGACATAAATAAACATGTGTGATCTAGAAAGACAACAGGCTAATGATAAAATTTAAATGTCAGTGCTATTTAAACCAAAGGCTACCAGAGACTCCTACTTTACAATAACTAAGGAAATTTATAGAAGTTAAACATCACAAAGTACTTCAAATAACATTAAAATGATGTTAGGACAAGCATTTTCACTGCACAAAATTACACTGGTTCCAGTAGCATGATAATTTCTATTTCAATTATTCTTTAAAGCTTAAAATTACAATCTGAAAGGCAAACGTTTTAAAGAATTTAACTGCTGCTTCTTTTTAAGTTTATTGCTTTTAAAACTATAACAAAACGTAATGACACTGAATGTTAGTTTAAAAATCAATCTTGGGGCACCTGTGTCTCATCAGTTAAGTGCACAACTCTTGGTTTTAGTTCAGGTCATGATCTCATGGTTCTTGGGTTCAAGCCCCATGTCAGGCTCCACACTGACAGCACGAAGCCTGCTTGGGATTTCCTCTCTCTCTCAAAATAAATAAATAAACTTTGGGGTGCCTGGGTGGCTCAGTTGAGCACTGATTTTGGCTCAGGTCATGATCTCATGGTTCATAAGTCTGAGCCTCACCTATCAGCAGCTATCAGCTATCAGCACAGAATCCACTTGGAACCTCTATCCCGCCCCCCGCCCTCAAAAATAAACATTAAAAAAATAACAATAAATAAACTTAAAAAAAATCAATCTTTACATGGCACAGTTAAACCAGCAGCTGAATTCTTTCTAAATTCTACATGTTTTTTAAAAGTTCTATTAATGTTAGGGGCGCCTGGGTGGCTCAGTTGGTCAAAATGAATAAATAAACTTAAAAAAAAATTCTATAATGTTAAAAGCTAAAGATTAATATTATATTACAGATACATATATACGTATATATACATATATATGTAATATAATATAATTATAGTTTTTTTTTTTTTAAGGTAAGCTCTACTGCCAATAGGGAGCTCGAACTCATAACCCTGAGATCAACACGCACATGCTCTACCAACTGAGCCATCCAGGCACACCAACTATAATTTTAGTAAGAAAACTAGACTTAATATTTAAATTATCTTCCAAAAGAAATCAACTTATATTTCTTTCAAAAAATTAGAAAACCATAGGGACAGTTTTCAAATGTCCCCAGGTTTATAGAGTATATCTTTCCACTTACTGAGCTTGTGAACTATCAAGCTTTCAAATATAAAAAGAGCTATATTCTTTATACGTCTAAAAGATTTCTTCAAAGTATCAGAAAACTAACAGTTTTATATATTCTTATGTTAGCAAATAAAAAGTAGAGACAACATAAAACAAAAGATACAACCAAAAGGTAATAGATACATCATGGTGTTTACGACGTAGGCACTAAAAGTGATGCTGAGAAAATGATTTTAAAATGCTAACGTAAATGTGGGAAAAGGTAGATTACAGAAGTGTATAAACAAGGAGCACTTTACTTTATTGGTGGAGGGGACACACTTTTTAATTTAAGAAGTCCTAAATAAACTGTGGTACATCCAGACAATGCAATATTGGTTCTGCACACACAAAAAATGGGCTATCAAAAACTGTGAAAAGACATGGAGGAACCATAAATGTACATTACTAAGTGAAAGAAGCCAATCTGAAAAGATATGATTCCAACTATAGGACATTCTGGAAAAGGCAAAAAAACTATGGAGGCAGTAAAAAGATTAGTGGTTGCCAGGTATTAGGAGGGAGGGTTGAAAAAGCAAAGAACAGAGTATTTTAGTCAGTAAAACTACTTCTGTGTGACACTATAATGATAAATACATGTCATTATGTATTTTTCTAAACCCAACAATTGTATAACACCAAGAATGAACCCTAATGTAAACTAAAGACTTGAGGGGACAATGATGTGTCCACACAGGTCATCTGGTGTAACAAATGTGCTGCTCTGGTGTGGGATGTTGATAGTGGGGGAGGCTGTGCATATGGAAGCAGGAGATACACCAGAACTCTCTGTACCTTCTTCTCAATTTTGTGGTGAACCTAAAAACTGCTCTAAAAATACTCTATTTAAAAGGAAAAGAAAAGGGGCTCCTGGGTGGCTCGGTTGAGTGTCCAACGTCAGCTCAGGTCATGATCTCACAGTTTGTGGGTTCAAGCCCAGCATTGGGGTTGCTGCTGTCTGTGCAAAGCCCCCTTGGAATCCTCAGGCTACCCCTCTCTCTGCCCCTCTCATGTGTGCACTCTCTCAAAAGTAAATCAACAATTTTTTTTTAAAAAAAGGAAAAAAGAGGTACAAAGAGATGTAGTGAGAAGAAAAGAATCCACAAACAAGTAAACCAAAATAATACCAAAGAAACCCTAGTTGCCATTACAGATGACTTTTATCCCCCGCCCCCCCCCCCCCACAGATCTAAATGTTCCAAATTTACTACAACAAAATATATACTTGAGTCTACTTCTGGACTGTTCAGTCTATTCCAGTGATCTGTCACTATTCAGTAATCCATCTATAGGATTTGAATTTTGTTCCTTCTCAAAATCTCACTAAAATGATGACATTTTTTTTCTAAGTCCACAACTATAGAAAGTGCAAGGAAAAAAAGAAAAGAACTGGAACACAGAATGGACAAGTGATTACTTATCAACGTACACAGCTAGATCCTTAAGTCTCAAAAGCTGGCAGCACCTTTAGAACTAGGAGTTAAGTAGGAGATGAAGTAAATTAAGGAGAATTTGGTGAAAGCTATTTGAAAAATAACTAGATCCCTCAATTCCCTCCCTCTACCTTACTAGGACTGCTGCCATGAGTTCAAAAACAAAAAAGAAAATTAAGCAACTTGGAGGAAGCAGGCAGAGAAAAGAAAATGTCTTTAAAAATACATACCTATTATATCCTCAAAAGGTTAAAATGTTGCATCACAATTACAGGAAGCTATAAAAGTGAACATTCAGAAAACCAGAAAGAACATCTAGAAATTAAAATTATGACACAGAAAATGTTGGAAAATAAACTTCCCAGAAAATACAAAGAGAAAATGAAAGCAGGATTTAAACTGAAAAAAAAAAAAGTCAGAGAACCAGGCTAGGAGATCCAATATCTGAATGAATAACTGTTTCAAAGAGAAACTGGGAAGAAGAGAATCACAAATAAATTTGAAGTGATGGACAGGAGTTGCCACATTAAAAAAGTACAATGCGTACCTAGCACAATGGATGAAAACACTCATACTAATAAAGCATGTCACTGTGAAATGGGGACAAAAAAAAAAAAGTAGGGGAAATGGTCACACACACACACGTATAAAACAAAAGAAAAAAGAAAAAAAAGTAGTCATCAGAATAACTTCTGACTTAACAGTCACAACAGATGACCTGGAATGACTAAAATTCTGAAGAAAAGAATTCTACATACACCCAAACTACAGACATGATATTGCTTAGTATGCAAGGTCTCAAAAATCTTTCTCATGTATCTTTTCTCAAAAAAGTAGTGGAGATTTGATCTACCAAAATGAAGTAAGAATCCAAATAAGACAACAAGGAACATGGCAAATGGAGAGGCACACCAAGGAAGTCAGATGAGAGGAGTCACGAGCATAGTCAAAGACAGGTGTGCACCAGATATAGAGAGCAACATCCAGATTGGAGCAATGCAATTCAGGCTACATTCTCCATTTGATGGCTATAATGATAAAAATGCTTATTATTCTACCCTTAAAAAAAACAACAAACAAAACACTGATTGCCATGGTTTGTCTGGCCCAGACTTTTATCTATACTTAACTCACCTTAACCATGTGTTAACAAAGCTCCTTTCCCCTCCTTTGTGCACTGCTCCTTAGAACAGCTACAAATTTCACACCAGGAGTTCACCTTTAATCTACTTTTAAAACAACATACAACCACTCTCCTGAGAGTTCTCTGCCTGGCCCACTGGTTTCCCCAAGAGAGGCTTTTGTAGAGATTCCAGGAAGCTGAAGCCATCATAAAGACATGATGATGCCTTAGGTGATGAGTATATAGGTCTTCAGTTTATTACTCTAAAACTTATACGGATGTGTATCTTTTGTTTTCTACAAATAAACCGTTCACAAATAGAAAGGGAGGGTAGCTCTAAAAATATATATATATAGCCCAACTATAGTCACAAACTGTTTTAGTTTTTTTAATGTTCATTTATTTTTGAGACAGAAAGGCAAAGCAAGAGCGGCGGGGAGGGGCAGAGAGGGAGGGAGACACAGAATCCGAAGCAGGCTCCAAGCTATGAGCTGTCAGCACAGACACAGGGCTTGAACCCACAAACCGTTCAGATCATGACCTGAGCAGAAGTCAAACACTCTACTGATTGAGCCATCCAGGCACCCCTAACCAGTAGAGTTTTTAAAATTTCAACTTATTGCCAAAACATTTACCTTGCAACTATACTACCTCATGCATGGAAATGATACAGATAAAAGGCTACTCACCACGGACTGTTGGAAATTTCACAAATTGCTGGAAACAACCCAAATATTGATCAATAAAGAAATAACTATGTTTAAGACCAAATTATGCAATACACACCATCAGAAAAAAAAAGTGAAACCTTTATGTGCTGATATACAACACTCTAAAACACCAGTTATTAAGTGAAAAACATAATGTGCCAGAATAGCGTATATAGTTGACTACTGTTATTTAAAAAATATATATGTACATCCTGTTTACTTACACACACACACACACACACACACACACACACACACACAAATCTCTATGGAAAGTCAGGAAATGACAATGCTGGCTGCCTCTAAAGGTGATTCACCTGGATGGGATCAACTAGAGAAAACAGACTTCATCATATACTCTTTTGTACAAAATGTGAATTTTGAACATAAAGTACTGTCTACTCACACACATTTTTTTAAACAGCAAAAAAAGGCTACGGGACAATTTTAATTATCTATACAAGAGCAAATAATTGCCTTTGAAAGTTTAAATACAGACAGAAGTTTCCCTAGGATAAAATTAAATAATTTCTTTAACCAAACTAGTCATATCCAGTTGAACCTTACAAAGTTAAGCCAATTACAATATGCATATGTGTATGTATACATCAGGTGTATCTAGACTAGAGCTATACTGTCCAATTTGGTAGCCACTAGCTATATATGAAATTAAATTTCAAGTAATTAAAATTACATTTAAAGTTGAATGAAGTTTGAAATTCACTTCCTTGGTTTAGGGGTGTCTGGGTGGCTCAGTAGGTCAAGCGTCTAACTCTTGCTTTTGGCTCAGGTCATGATCTCACAGTTCATGGAATCTAGCCCACATCGGGCTCTACGCTGACAGTGCATAGCCTGCTTGGGATGCTCTTCCCCACCCTCTCTCTGCACCTCCCCTGGCTCATGCTATCTCTCTCTCTCTCTCTCAATAAACATTTAAAAAATAACATAACATAAAATTCACTTCCTTGGTTGAATTAGTCACATTTCAAGTGCTCAATAGGCATGTGGGGCTAGTGGCTACCGTACTGAACAGCTCAGAGAGAGAGAACATTTCCACCATCATGGAAAGTTCTCTTGGACAGCCCATATCTAGAAGAATCCTCAAAAAATAAAAACTGACTGGGGCCCGTGGGGGGCTCAGTCGGTTAAGTGTCCGACTTCAGCTCAGGTCTTGATCTCATGGTTTGTGAGTTTGAGCCCTACGTCGGGCTCTGTGCTGATAGCTCAGAGCCTGGAGCCTGCTTCGGATTCTGTGTATGTGCATGTCTCTCTTTCTCTGCCCCTCCCCCACTTGTGCTCAGTCTCTCTCTCTCTCTCTCAAAAATAAATAAAATGTAAAAAAAAAAAAAAAAATTAAGTTAAAAAAATAAATAAAATAAAAACCGACCAACAGTGTGAATGCTTTGGGAAGGTAAATTAGGTGGCTGGAGAATATAGGTAGAACATAGGTTTTCTGCAATAAAAAAGACAGGACTTAGCCTGTGCCAGGCATCATCCTTAATGTTTCATTTTAACTCACTTAATCCTTACTGTAATTCAATATAATCAGTTTCCCCTATAATTCTACATATTTTCTTTAAGGCATTTAAAAACATTATTCTGACAATGAGGTCATAGGCTTCACTGCTAAAGGGACCCATCTGAATTTTGGACCATGAGCATATATTACTAATTCAAGAAAAAAGTTATAAAAAAATAAAACTAAATGCAATTATCTATAAACCAACATCCAAAAGAGATTTTACAATCCTAAATGTTATTTAAAAATACAATGTACCAATTCAAATGAAAAACAAAACAAAACCACATTACTCCATGCCATAACCCATGAATCATCTGGTACATCGTTTCAAAAACAGGATTTTATATTTATTTGTGCATAAGGATGATCTATGCAGCTATTTTATGCTTAAGATAGGAGTTTTACTGAAGGTAAAGAGTTGGGACTTTCTAGTCTTGGTTGAATTTGTTTCTTTTTTTGAACAGGAAAGTAATACAGCTTGGGGCCAGGACCTGGGTTTGAGTTCAAGTTCCCTCACTTAGAACTATGTGACCTTGGCAGAAAAACAAACAAATATTACTTGAAATATGAATTTCCCACCTATTATTTATCCCAAAATATTGAGAGCATTAGGAAAAAAACTACAAGAAAAAGATGTACATTTCATCTTTCCATTAAAATATCAAATTTTCTTCCCTTAGTTAATAGTTGGAAGTTATCGGACTTTGTGGCTGCATAAGGTGCTGCCCTAAGATGACCATGTAAAACCTCACAAAAATTCTTCATAGCAATACTAACATTAATTCACATAAATATAAAAATCTTATTGACTGTCACTATAATAAGAGCACAGAAAGATTATACTTAATTTCTGTATAGCACTTTATAGTAACCAGTTTAAAATAGCTAAAAACATGCAAATACATGTTTTAACTCTAACAATTACTGCAGGGGCACCTGGGTGGCTCAATTGATGGAGTGTCCGTCTGTCCGACTCTGGATTTTGGCTCAGGTCCTGATCTCAAGGTTGTGAGATAAAGTCCCCAATCCACATTCAGTGTGGAGGCTGTTTGAGATTCTCTCCCCCCCCCCCCCCACATACCTCCCCTGCTCTCTTTAAAAAAAAAATTAAGATAGGGGCACCTGGGTGGCTCAGCATCGGACTTGGGCTTGGGTCATGATCTCTCAGTCCGTGAGTTTGAGCCCCACATCGGGCTCTGCGCTGATAGCTCAGAGCCTGGAGCCTGCTTTGGATTCTGTCTCTCTCTCTTTGTCCCTCCCCCCATTCAAAAATGAATAAACATTAAAAAAAAAAACTTTTTTGGGGCGCCTGGGTGGCTCAGTCGGCAAGCGGCCAACTTCGGCTCAGGTCATGATCTTGCGGTCCGTGAGTTCGAGCCCTGCGCTGGGCTCTGTGCTGACAGCTCAGAGCCTGGAGCCTGTTTCAGATTCTGTGTCTCCCTCTCTCTGACCCTCCCCCGTTCATGCTCTGTCTCTCTCTGTCTCAAAAATAAATAAACGTTAAAAAAAATAAATAAAAAATATACTTTTTAATAAAATGAAGTCTTTAACAATTACTGCAAAGCCATGAGTTTCAGAGAAATCTTATGGTCTTCCTACTACCTTCCTCAAACAATTTAGCTTTTAAGACTAGCAACATACACTCAAAGTTTTTCAAAACAACCGCTTAACTCTTGGCCAGACCATTCACCAAAATTACTAACAGTATAAAAGTAGTTAAGAGTAAATTCCATATTCACAAATTTTTAAAAACTTACTAATACTGTTTTCACTAGCAAAATATTTTAACTGGCAAATCATTTGAATTGACAAGGTCCAGAAATCAAATGAAAAGGGGGAGGAGGGAAATGTCCATTTGCTTTCTTCAGAAATCTATCCAAAATGTTCTGGACCAGTTACTAAAATATAACCTTATGTATAACTACTTGTTTAGTCCTTGCATTCAGAAACCACAGTGCTATTTCCTTATGATTCTGTACTTCGGTCATCAGTTACCAAACACTGCACAAAAGGGCCTAAAATATCCGCACATCTTCTTTTACAGCTGCAGCAAAATATCTAGTAAGTTTCTCAAATTAATTTTCCCAGGTCAAATAAGGAAAACACATAACATGGAGAGACAGTGTCATGGTTAAGAATGCATACTCTGGAATCCGGCTGCTTTAGTTGGAACTCCACCCCACCATTTATTAGCTGTGTGATCTTCACCAAGTTAGTCACACAAAGTTACCTAATCTCTTTGTGCCTTGGTTTCCTCATCTGAATTAAGAATAATATCTACCTCCTAGGGTTGCTGTAGGATTAAATGAATTAATATATGCAAAGCACATAGTATGGTGCCTGATATATATTAGTGCTGTATGTTAGCTATTATTAAGAAATAAAAATCTGCCTACATTAAAAATCACACAAATAGGTTGTGTTTATAGGTCATTTTTATGGTCAGTTGCTTAGAACTCTAAATCCGTATCCCTGGAAATTCAACGTTAGTCACATTTGTCCTAATTCCACAGAAATTTACTGAACAATGTGACTAAATTACAGCTTCCCACTGTTTCTATGGAATAATGTATCAAACATTCCAACTGGTAAAAAAAAAAAACTTATTTTCCAACCACATTCCCATGTACCTGAAAGTCAAAAGTGATCCCTTCTTTTTTCTCCAAATAGAACTTTTGAAGGAACACCAGTGATTTTTACGATAGAGATAGGAGTAGGAAGAGTATCTGAGGGTTATAGATCATAAGCTTTGCATTTCTTGCTATTGGCCAAGGATTGCTAATCAAAAGGGAGCTATGTGAATTTCTTAGCACAGAAAGAAAAAGGTGAGTATATACATTATGCATGGACACACTTGCATGCAACACATTCATGGAATATTAACTTTATCCAGTTCTTCATAACTGACATTATGAACTTGACATAACTTCATAAACTCTGAATACTGCATTTGAAAATCAAAATCATTGGAAGATATCTTCGTATTCCCATTCTTTCAACTAGACTTAGAAATCCCAGTCAAGGTCACACAGATATTAAAATTAGACTACAACCCATGCTCATTTCCATTTCTCCAGAAAGCCTCTATTACAAAGATGGAAAAACTCACAGGTATCAGAAGGGCTAGGAAATTTCTAGTAGTAGTAGCAAAGAACGAAAAGTAGAAATTACCATTGCTAGAATAACCACTTCACAAGGTCCTTGTTACATCCAGGTACTTGTACATTCTTTACCTTAGTTAAACTACATATTTTTAAATTTTGCCTAGAATTTGCTGTCCAAATTGGATTAGGCTTACCTAATTCATTTAACATTATATTCTCTGCAACTTCAGTGTATAGACTATGTCTGCCTTCTAAATTGGATTTCTCTAAGTCAAATAATTATGCACAGTATTAATTCAAAGTATAAAATAAAGTGAAATTTGAAATATAAACAGAACCAAATTTATTTGGTTCATGAATGAACTTTGATACATGTAGTGGGTTTTTTGATTAAGGCAAAAATATGTATGGGGGGGTACCTGGGCAGCTCAGTTGGTTAAGTGACCAACTTTGGCTCAGGTCATAATTCATGAGCTCAAGCCCCACATGGGGCTCTGTCTGCACTGAGGGCCTGGAACCTGCTTCTGTCTCTTCTCTCGGCCCCTCCCTCACAATCAAGCACTCTCTCAAAAATGAACATTTTTAAAAAGCATATTAATTTGCAAGGTCTGCTTGTCAATCAGTCTCTGATTAACCAAAAACACTGAATTATATACAACATATTTGTCAATACATGTGTAAGCCTTATTTACTTTTAATAAACTCTTCGCAGTACAATACATGTTTCTGAAGGATAAAAATGGAAACATTGGATTAGCTGTTCAAGTTAATTCCACTAATGAAATTAATGTAGTTTTAAAAATCTAAAAAATGTAAAAACCATGTAAAACTATATACCCTTTCAACTAAAACAAAAACAAAACAACCTCTTACCTTAAAAAGAACTACAAGTCAAAAAACAGCCCAATAATTAAGAATGTGGAATGAAGATAAAGCTACAAAGAAACATGACCCACTGGAAGCAAAATGGCCCGGGGAAATTGCTTGCCATGTTCATGACTAATATTGAGTCTAATTTTGACCTAGTCACAATTCAAGTGCCAACAGAATAACAGGAATGCACTATTGATCCCAACGTTCAAAATTTTGCCATATTACCTGTAAAGAGGTAAAATGCTTCCATTAATTTGCCCTATCAAGCTTCTCAACAAATTTAATATTCGTAAGCTACATCTTAATGTAAAAGATCTCTTACACACACTTGAGTAAAATCAAGTAATAGCAAACTGAAAAATGACTGATATTTTGTGTTAATTTCCACAGATAAAAATTCCCCAAATGCCTATGAAAGGTGGGACAACCAAGAAAAGCCCATAGCTCTTTAAGTGCTTATGATTATGTCCAAATGAAAAGCAATAAGGAAACTCACAAGCTAGTTAAAGTAGCAGTGAACAAATACGGTTTCTGGAGGCTTCAGCAGGAATACCTCAATCGTAATCGATACTAATAGGCTGCTTTAAAAAAAAAAAAAACACCCACTATTCAAAATTGTCAAAGAATTCTAAGAGACTAACCTGTGAAAAGGGTGCATTAGAAGTACTAAAAATTTGGGGTGCCTGGGTAGCTCAGTCGGTTAAGCAACTGACTTCAACTCAGGTCATGATCTTGCGGTTTGTGGGTTCAAGCTCTGCGTTGGTCTCTGTTCTGACAGCTCAGAGCCTGGAGCCTACTTCAGATTCTGTGTCTCCCTCTCTCTGCCCCTCCCCCCCCCATGGTCTCTTTCTCAAAAATAAACATTAAAAAAATTTTTTTAACAAAAAATAAAGTACTAAAAATTTGCCATTCTCACTAAAAATGAATATATCAGTCTACTTTACAAACATCCTCAAACTACTACTGGCTTTCTCCACTTTTCACACACTTTAGGTTTTTAGGTTCCCTACTCCCCAAATTTAAAAGCAGTATCTAAATTTCCCTGGGTCAGCACCAGAATGAATACTATACTGTTATCATTGACCACATCACTGGGAATTAAGTTCCTTAAGAGTTTACACTGAACAAGGTATAGAATCACATTTTGTATAACTCCGTATCCTAAAGAACATTTGGTATAACCTCCTAAACATAACAGAGGCTATAAATATTTACTGACTCAAAATAGTCCTTCAACACTCTGTAGTTCTGTGCTGTTGAAACAAAACTGCATAGCTCTGCAAAATCCAAAAGACTGAAATGTTACTGATAAACTTCATAGAATACATTATTTAACAGCTCAGATATGTTAGCCTTGTTCCTATTATCAGCTGTAATGTTTTTTAATGATGCTACTACCGTGGGTAGGAAAGCAGATCCAGTAAAAAGCGAATATGGAAACTTGTTAAAAGGGAGTATTTTCATATTCATCCTATACCTTTATTTGGAACGTGAATGTTCCAAAGTCAGTTAACTGGATCAGAAAATTAAGAGACAGTTTTGCAGCCAACCTAATTTTCAGAAACATAAATGAAAACTGGTACCAATAAAAAACAAGTAATCAAACGGAAGAACTGTCTTAAATTCTGGCAACAAGCTAAGGATAGTTTACATCAATGTAATGAAAAATAAGTCTTTTTGTATTCTATAAGCCTTTCCATGGCTAATTTTTGACCTAGCTATGAAAGTCTGTAAAAAGTCAAAGCAAACTGGTAAGTCATTATCAAAAATCACAAACTACCATTAAAGATACACACAAATATCTGGCAACCAAGGTCTAGAACTGGTTCGAGTGTCACAAGTCTTCTAGTTGTTAAAATACTCCATATTATGCCTCTAAAACAATTTCACTTAGATGTGACATTCCTAAAACAGCAACCCAGGCCTGTAAATGAGCCAGTGCCGGCAAACCAAACTACGACAAAGATATCCTCTCTCCTTTGGGCGGTAACTACCAAAGTACTGGGATTGGCTTGCTTCAACTAAGTTTAAGATGGTGCCTAAACTGAAAGGAAAGCCGGTAGAACGGGTAAAAAAAAAAAAAAAACAAGTATGGAAAACCAATTTTTAAAGTTAAGTTCCTATTTCCAATAAACTGTGCCTTAGAAATCTTTCAGACGACAAAGGCTCGTAAGGACAGACGGATCAAGACCCATCCGCATTCTTGGAGACGTGCGCAGAGCGAAAAGGATGAATGAATGGAAGACAGGCGCGTGTGAAACGCAGCAGGTCCGGCCGGCAACTAGACCAGCAGCAGCGATCAGTAGGCCTCGCTCCTCCCCCTTCCCTCCTCCATGACAGCCCAGTATCAAGCATGGAGGGGAGAGGACAATGTGATCCCCGTTTCTCACCACCACCACCCTTCATCCTACTCTGAGAGCTTTACCGCGCTACACGAGGTTCTCCTTCCCGCCCCAAACCTTTCTCGCCTCCTCAGCCGCCAACCCCGGCAACTCTTGAGCGCGCTGGAGTAACATGCGCTTGCCTCTCTCGGCTCCCCTCGGCGAGGTCGAAGCTTCTCCGCGCGTGCGGCGGCACCACTCCCGCCCAACCCACCCTTTGGCAACGCGCGCCCACCGGCTCCCTGGCCCACCGGTCTAAGGAAGACCCGCACGCGTCTGGCACCCGAACCCCCAGGCTGGAGCTCGGGAGGGAAAGAGGGAGGGAAATTCTACTCCGGGGCTCCCTCTTCCATCTCATTCCAGGCCGTCTTGCCGCCCACCCTCCCTGCGGATCCCGGCGCCCGCTCGGAGCCAGTCCTGCACCCTTCTATCCCGAAGACACAAGCCCCACACACCTAGCCCAGGGCACCGATCACCCTCCACCCTTGTAGACCACCTCGCAGCTTCACAGGAGGCGCCGTGCCGCCCCTCCCCCACCTCTCTCCCCCAGCTCTTGGGCCCCCACCAGAACGTGTGCGCTACACGCCGCCGCGGCCAGCCGCCGGGGCGCCCCCAGTTGCCCGCGGAGAGGTCAGACGCAAGAAGAGGGGGAGGGGGCAGCAAGAGGCAGCGTGCGCGCCGGGAACGCCGTCCCGCGGGGTCCCCTAGTCCGAAGGGAGACGGAGCGCGGGGACCGGTGGGGGTGGGGGCCAAAGGCAATACTCACCGGTTCCACAGTCGCCATCTTAGATCGATCTGATCGCACAACCGCTCCTGAAGGGGGGGGTGAGAAGAAAAAAATGAGATTCAAACCGGATTGGCCGGCTACTGTTCACGTGACCGACGTGTCCGTTTGGCCCTGGCGGCGCCTGCGCAAGACTGCGGCTGCGTGGGTAACAAGAGGCTTCTGGGAAGTGGAGTCTCTCTCGCTCACTCACTCTCCCTCTCTTTTTTTTAAGGGAAAAGAAGTTTAAAAAAAAAAAAAAAAGGACTTGTCACGTGGTTGGTGAGCTGGGTGCGCGGTTCTCGGCTGTGGACCCTAGCGAGTCGGTGCGTGGTTTTTAGTCCTGTGCTCTTCCGCCTGGATAGGTGCTGTACAGTTTACTGCCAGACATTGCTGCCGTGCCCTTTGTTGCCCTGTCCTCTTATTTTCCCCGGAAAGTTGGGAACTGCAGGCTCAGCGCGCACAATGAGGTTTCATCTGCTTAGTTGAGGTCCTAGGACAAGTCTGTTTATTTAAATTTTGTTTAACTTCCCACCATTTTCTCTTGCTTTCCGAAAGAGGCGGCGATGGAGAGTCGTTGTTTAAAGCAATCCACCCTCCCCCGTCCCCCGGCTCTGCTAACGCTGGTGGTCACTCATTGCCATCACTGCGAAAGGGGGTGGCAGAACCGTCCACAGTTCCCAGTTGCCACAGGTTGGGGGAGGGGGAGTGCACCCGACAGCTTTTCCTGTCCTAAATCCTGAGATTGAGAGCACAGGGCTAAATCTTGAGTAGAAGTAAAAATTATTTGAAAGTTCTATCTTCTCAGTTCCACTATTCTGCTTTAACGTGAACGGAAATAGCCTAAGTCCAGGTGCCAGCCAGGGAAGCCACTCCGGGCCCCGCTGACTAAGCCCTGGACTGACCGTCAGAAGTTAGGTCGGTCAACTATGACTCTTGACGTTGACTCATTCTCCTTAGGCAAGTGATTCAGTGCCTGGCATTTTCATTTATGAACCACAGATGATAATACACTTACCTCACAAGGGTGTGCTGTGGTAATGATTGTAACCAGCTTTGAAAATGCATCCGACTCTGTAAGCACTTAATAATAAGCAACCTCGTGCCTCTCCCCTAATGTTTTTTAAAACAATATTTAAAATTTTTCTTTTGTTTACTTTGTCGTATTATTGTGTACAACAATGACATTTTAAAGTTTCAAGACAACTTTTTTCTTTATTACTGTAGCTACCTACAACAGAAGCTTTAATGCTCAGGAAAATATCACTATATTCACAACAATCATTGGCAATTAGAAATTTATCCCCACATTGGCATCCTACATTTCCTTTCCCTCTGTGACACTACGCTGTTATTTCTTAAGATAGTGTTATTCTGCAGTCTTGATGTTAATAAAATAGAGATAAATCTAGTAGAGCACTACTATAAAGTTCTAGTTAGGAAGACATATCATCACTATCTTCCATACTTCTTAAGAATGTTAATACTAAAATATCAGTATAAGTAGGCTGCCTGTGCCTGCCCGCTTATTGTGTTGCTGATGTCCAGACCTGTGTCATACCTATTATTGAGTACATAATGGTTGCTTGAGTTGACTAACACATAATTGAGACTGTATAAGAACTCAAAACCATTGCCTGTTCATATGTTTTGGTTTCCCTGGATGTCAGAGGTGATTAATGAAAGCTTTTTTCCAGTCAGCTTAGTTCTAGTAGGCTTAAAAGTAGATGGAATTCTAAAACAAACAAAACAAAACAAAAACAAGGGTAAATTTCTGTTTCTACTTACAAAGACGATCTACTGTTAAACTATCCAAAGTAATTACAGTTGATCTCAGTGTATCTTCTTATAGTGTCTGGTTATCTTCTTTGAGGAGATAACATAGATGTATTTTCACAGTGTTGCTAGAAAACAGCAAAGAATTAAGGAAATTTCAGTCCCCATATGGGACTGAAATCCAGTGATGTTCTTAAAACTTTTTTTAATGATAGCTTCTGTTTTATTAACTTTTGTCAGTCAGCCTAATACTTCTATAATACTTGTATATGCTTCTATTCTTTGTAGCTTAATTTCTCTCCTTTTTGTATACACTTTGTTGCATGTGTTTTTATGGCACATTGATGGGTCTCGACCTAATACATCTCCATTAGATTCTGATTTGGTGGTTAAGTTTTTATCCATGTGTTTATGTGGTTTTGTTTTTTCCAGCTTGAAATATGCGGAGAAGAAATGTTATACTTTATTTTTCTGTTAATCTACAGAAAATTCCATTTGTCATCTTACTGCCATATTTATGCTTATTCTTAAGGAAAAGGGCAATAAAAAGATATATGAAATGGGATATGGTATTGAAATATATTCTATTTCATTTAGTTAGTTAATATATAACTAATGGTTCAGTATAGTATCATGGTAATTATTATTTGTAAGCCTGGGATGATTGGTTATCATTTAGCATGTATAGTCATGATCTTTTCCCTACATAATATATTTCTCAAGCTGGCGTATTACTACTAGCCTTTATAGATTTAACTCATGGTAAAAGATTTTAAATAATTTGATAGAACACATAGGTTGTTTTTATCATTTATTTACCTCTTTGTCATTGTAATTTTCAGTTTCTAGATAACCAGAGTCATTGTTTTGCTGGGCATTGTTCAACTATGGTTCAAACCCATCACATTTGTTACAATCAATCCCTCAAAAATATTATTGCTGCACTCTCTAGGATTTTTTTCTAAAAGCCTTGGAATTTTAGGTAATCTGTTCTTATTAGGTGCCTTTTTTAGTCTTTCTTAGTCTCTGATCAATATTAAGCAATGGTTTTTCTTAAAATGAGTAGATCTTCAGAAGATGAAAGAAGATATGAAATTGCATAATAAATGATCCTTAATATTACAGGGTTGGCTATTTATTAGCTTTAGATATAATCTAAAGCAACCTTTAATTAACATTAACAGTGAGGTTTTTTGTTTTTTTTTAACCTTATTCACCCTCTTTAAACTTGATCGTGCCTTAAGTTCTATTTTTTTTGTTACTGTCACTTTCTACAGGTATGTTCCTTTAGGAAAGACCTAGATGGGATGCCTGGGTGGTTCAGTTGGTTAAGCGTCTGACTCTTGATTTCAGCTCAGGTTACGATCTCGCAATTCCTGTATTTGGGCTCAGGGCATGATCTCCCAGTTCCTGGGTTTAGGCTCTGCACCATTAGCATGGGGATTCTCTCTCTCCCTTCTGCACGCCCCCTGTCTCTCTCCCTCCCTCTCTCTGTCTCTCAAGATAAATAAACTTTAAAAAATAAAAAAAGTTTATTTTGTTTAAAAAGGAAAGACCTAGGTGATGGCTTGGGACAGGATAAGTAATCTTTTAATTATCGCATTTATTAGTTTATTATCCCAATTCCACCACTTACTGTATGACAGTATGTAGATTATTTAGTCTCTTTGTGCCTCATTTTTTAAGTGGGCTCCACGCCCAATGTGGGGCTTGAACTCATGACCTGAGATTGAGAGTTGCATGCTCTACCAACTGAATTAGCCAGGATCCCCATCTTTGTGCCTTATTTTTGTCATGAGTTAAATGTGCAGAATAATAGTACTTATCTTGTTTGATCAGTGTGAGAAATAATCAAATTAACCCATGTAACATGCTTAGAATAGTTCTTAGAACATGTTAAGAATTCAATGTTAACTACAATTTTATAGTTACATAAATTTCTTATTTCTACTTTTTAGTTTAGTGTAGTATGCTTAAGAATTATTTTACGCAGAAAAACAACCACAGCCCATTATCTTTAAGGATACTCCGAGTTTTCAAAGTCAAGTAACATTTACTGATTTCCTATTGCATACCAAGTATTTTTCATATCAATTATTTCATTTGACCTTTACAACAATTAGGTGAATTAAACATTATCAACCCCATTTTAGAGATAAAGAAACAAATGCAGTAAAGTTAGGGGACATATACAAGTCCACACAGTCAGTGGTGAGCCGGCATTCAAACCCAATTCTCTGGACTCAAGATTCTTTCCTCCATACCATAGCTGCTCTCCTCTGGTAGGTTCTTCCAAATGCTTGCTCCTCTTCAAAGGACTTCTGATACTAAGTTCGTTTACAGAACTGACAAACCACTCAAGAAGTACTAAGTCAGTCATGGGAAGTGTGTAATCACTGGCAGATATTTAAAGCACATGGGAAGCCCAGGCACTTCCTTCCTGGACTGTAAAATCTGCGTGGCCTGCTAAGTCATAGAAATATAAATAGTTCAGTACCCGTATAAAGAAGCGTGACTAAGAACCAAAAGGATGCAGCTAACAAGCATCATAACAAGCACTCATTCATCTAATAAATTGAGCCTATCACCTAGTTCCTTCCCTCATTTCACTCAGGTCTATGTTTTAAAGCCATTTCCTGACAAAACACTTCTTTGACCACCCTAAGTTAGCATACTCATTACTCTTTATCTCCTTACCTTTCTTTCTTTTTCTTCAGACTACGTCATTACCCTAGCTCTAAACCCAGTATCATATTAAACGTTATTTAATTAATTGCAGGTTGTCTCCACTGGTAAAAGAGTAGCTTCTTGTGATTTGTAGGTAGATTGCTAACAAATATTTGGGAAAATTCAAATCTAATTTTTAAAGCTACATAAAATTCTAGCCTGAAAACTAATAATGTAATAGAAAATTATGATATGCCAAGCACCACGTTATGCAGTTTACTTGCCATGATAATAACCTCATATTATCTTCAAAACAATGTTCTGAGATAGATAAACTAAGGTTAAATAACTTTTCCAAGAACACAGTTTGGTCTCCAGGACTCTTAACACTGTGTAATATTGACTAGATTGTGATTGGACCACCTAGTAAGTAAAATCATTTTCTGAAACAATGAGAAAGAAATCATCTGCAAAGAGTATGTGAAAAATTCATGTAAACAGTATGTTGGACAAAAATAAGGTAGTTCCCAAATGAACTTACTTTACCTTTTAAAACAAATTGGGAAAAAAATTAAACATATGGGATAAGATCCATAGTATTTAGAAATAACCTACAGGATTGTAAACACTCACAATTCAGAGATTTAAGTGGAACTCCCAGGGAGGCAAGACTGAATTTTCATTGTGAATAAATGCCTGCACTGAATTTGTCTAAAGACAGAAATGTATTAATGGGTGGCAGATGGCCTGCTTGCCATCTGTAAAAGAGAAATCTAAAATGACTATATTTGGTGATCTGTCCCTAGCATTGTTCTGTGGACTGGTGCTCTGGTGCAAAAACATGGATCTCTGGTCCATTGTTCCTCATTGGAAATGGTTTCTTGAGGACACCAACCATACAACAAATTCACCTTGCTTTGATTCCAGGTTCACAGTCATATGAAACATAAGTTCCCATATTGATTTGTATGTATGCAGGACTGATACGGAAACATGATCCATAATAGCTGTTATCACTCAGAGTCCATTTAAAAAAAATGTTTATTTTTGAGAGAGAGAGAGAGAGAGAGAGTCAGGGAAGGGGGGAAGAGAAAGAGAGAGAGAGACAGAGAACGAGAGAGAGAGAGAGAGAGAGAATCCCAAGTAGGCTCCATGCTGTCAGCGCAGAGCCCAACTCAGTGCTTGAACTTCCGAACCAAACTCATGAACTGTGAGATCGTGACCTGAGCTGAAATAAGAGTTGGAATCTTAACTGACTGAGCCACCCAGGTGCTCCAGCTCAGAGTCCAGTTTTTAAAAAATATTTTTAAAGTAAGCTCTAAATCCAACATGGGACTTGAACTCATGACCCCAAGATCAAGAATCACTTGCTGTACCAACGGGGCCAGCCAGGCATCCCACAGTCCTTTTTTTTTTTTAAACAGTACTTAGTTTTTTAGTTTTTTATACTTATGCTCTCTGAGCTTGGCAAGTGGAAAACTACCCCTGTGGGCTGGATTTTCTGTGTCTTTGGACTGCAATGATTCTCTGAGGAAATGTCAATCTGTAGGAATTGTATGGATGGCTAATTACGCTTCTTCAGGACTTGCCATGTGCCTTTCTATTCCAACTGCATCTTTAGACAGCTACGAATTAGGAATTTTTGATTTACCTACATCTAAACTCTTTAATTTCAAAGTTTGAGAGATACCAGTCCTCAGGATGTTGCTTAAAAACATGAGATGTACTAAAAATTCTGATATGATCCTGTGTGTTTCAAGTAGCTAATGGAAAACCATGATTATTGTTTTATTAATATAAATTATAATATAATGCTAATAATACTCAGGGAGCCATTAGTCTCTGGAAAAAATGAGAAATTACTATTAAGGACATGCTATTTGGGAAGAACTTTTACCAGCTCTATGGATGCATTTAGTACAAATTAACCAACGGCATTCAGAGCTCTTAAATGGAAAATTAGGAAACAAGAGTCTGTACTTTATCATATCAGTACCTGAGATTATCAGGTTTTAAGAAGGGGGGAAGGATTTAATCCAGATATGCATGTTAGCAGGCTGGATATATTTACCTTGTAAAAACTGACTTCTGGGAAATGACAAAATACCATTTCTGAGCAGACTTATGAAATAAACTGTTAATTTAATTGCCAGACAATTTATGGAAATGGCACCTTAAAAAATAATCTGACTTTGTTTAAAAATTCTTTCTTATATCTTTATATGCTTATATGCTTCCTCCTACCCACCCCTGATAAGTAGAGAGAATTTATTCAGAGGAAAGTCAAATGTGGTAACTATTTCATTTTATAATAAAGTAAGATGGCAAGATGGGTAAACACCATCTTAATATCCTAACAGAGCTTAATTTTTACATTCTGAAAGAGATTTTTGGAAATATATAGGAAAATGTCAATAGCAATTATTAAAATTAAAAAGCCAAGGGGGGGCGGGGTGCACCTGGGTGGCTTAGTCGGTTGAGCATCCGACATTGGCTCAGGTCATTATCTCATGGTTTGTGAGTTTAAGCCCCGAATCGGGCTCTGCTAGCAGCTCAGAGCCTGGAGCCTGCTTTGGATTCTGTCTGTCTGTCTGTCTGTCTCTCTCTCTCTCTCTCTCTGCCCCTCCCCCACTTGTGCTTTGTCTCTCTCAAAAATAAATAAAAAATGTAAATAAATAAAAAGTCAAGGGGAAATTATTGTGTTTTGTTAATTACAAAAAGAAATGGCTAAATGTAATACTTGAAAGGCAGAGCAATCAACAGTACTTGACTGAAAATATTTGAGTGAAAGTTTTAAAATATTTTAGCTTATTACTTTTGTTTATTTTTTTATCTTAAGAAGCAATGTTACATTCTAAGTCAACTATACCACAATAAAGCTCTTTGTTTTGTTTTTTAAGCTCAAAAGAGAATGTTTAATATAGGAAATTCATGCTATTTTCTGAACCTGCCTAGGGGCTAAAAGTATTTAAAGTGTTGACAAAGAAACTTGGAATTATGCTGCTGTTTTGGGAGATTAAATCAGATACCTGATAGAAGATAACATTATTTAAAAGGCTGGTGCTGGGGTGCCTGGGTGGCTCAGTCGGTTGAGCTTCCGACTTCGGCTCAGGTCACGATCTCACTGTCCGTGAGTTCGAGCCCCGCGTCGGGCTCTGGGCTGATGGCTCAGAGCCTGGAGCCTGCTTCCAGTTCTGTGTCTCCCTCTCTGGCCCTCCCCTGTTCATGCTCTGTCTCTCTCTGTCTCAAAAATAAATAAATGTTAAAAAAATAAATAAATAAAAGGCTGGTGCTTAGCTCATTTAAAAAAAAAAAAATCACACCCACACCAAAGCTGAATTTGTTTTATTATTATTTGTTTGTTTTTTAATTTAGAACTGGACTTTAAATTCACTTTGGGATTGGAACAACAGCTTAAATTACTTTGAATCTATAAACTAAACTTCTGTTTTTCAAAATAGTTAAGGAACCCTGGAGCAGAAGTGGAACTTTTTAAAAATTATTTTGTTATTCTTATTATTTATTATTGTTTTTCCCATTGGTGATTTTTGAAATGCATTTAATCTTACATAGTGCTTTCATTTTAAGTACAATATAACAAACAATATAAAAGAAAAAATATTTAAGAAAATCTCTTCTACTACTCCAGTATATCCAACATGCCAACATTTTATGCTTTGACAATTACACGGCACATACAATTTTGACCTGGGCATTTTTTCACATGATATTTTATTGCAAACATTGCAAATTGAACATTGGTTACAGACTGGAGAACATTTTTAAACATTTTATTTTAAAAAATTATCAAATTTACAGAATCGTTGCAACAGTAAACTCCCACAAATCTTTCTAACTTCACCAGTAATTAATATGTTGCTCTGTTTCTCAATCTTTCATTATTCCTGAGCCATTCAAGAGCAAGTTGCAGACATAATGACCTCTAAATAGTTCAGCATACCCCTCCTAAGTATAAAGACATGTTCTTACAGAGCCATATAATTAATGTAATCAAGATATATAATATTGATTCAATACTTTTATCTAAAACATATAATCAATATTGAATTTTGCCAGTTGTTCCAATAATTACTTTCATAGTACTGGGTTTTGTTTTTGTTTTTTTTTTCCCAGTCCAGGATCATGCATCACATGAGTTGTGATGTCCTTTCAGTTTTCTTTAATTTGGAACAATGTCTCAGTTTTTCTTTGCCTTTTGAGATATTGACACTCTGAGGAATAAAGGACAGTAGTTTTGAACAATATCCCTTAACTTGGTTTATTGGATTGTTTTCTTACCACAGTTTGACACTCAGTGCTGATAAGGTTATTGTTATGTGGATACAACATTTTTGGGTTTGTGCATTTCTGGCAGAAATACTGCATAAGTAATACTGTGTCATCCCTAGTGAATCACAACACTGGTAACATTAGTGGCTTCAGAATATTCCACTGAGTGGGTATATTACAATTCTCTTGCCCAATTCCCCACAGTTATATTTCAGGTTATTTCCACTTTCCTCCTATTATGAATAATACTATTATGAATAATACATACATTCATGAGAATTTTTTTCATATTTTAGATGATTCTTTCAGGATGAATTTTCAGCAATGGAATTAATTTATATAAGATAAACAAAATGTTCACTCTTTATACATATTGGAATTCACATTGCTTTCCAAAAGTGTTAGGTTGACATGACAGGTCACACAAACTCATCAGCAATGAGTGCTAAAAAGAATTAAGAGAATATATTGTTAATAATTTTTATCACTGGTTTCTACCCTACCTTTTATTTTAGAAACTCTTTAAATTTTTTTTAATGTTTATTTTATTTTTTGAGAGATAGAGAGTATGAGTGGGGGAGGGGTACAGAGAGGGAGAAAATCTTTAAATCTACAAAATGTTGAAACAGTGTAATAAACAACTAAGTTCTTCATCTAGATGATCTTTGAATCAATAGGATTGACAAGAATATTTGTGATAATTGAAGAGTGTGTGGGGGTGCCTGGGTGGCACAGTTGGTTAAGCGTCTGACTTTTGACTCTTGATCTCAACTCAGGTCATGGTCTGGTGGTTTGTGAGTTCAAGCCCCACATTGGGCTGTGCACTGATGGTGTGGACCCTGCTTGAGATTCTGACTCCCCTTCTCTCTGCCCCTCCTCTGCTTGTGCTCTCTCTGTCTCTCTGTCTCTGTCAAAATAAATAAACCAAAAAAAAAAAGAGAGACCTAATTTCTTAAAAAAAAAAGTGTATAGCAGCCAATGGGGCCTGTCCCTCAGAATTATGGAAACCATTAATAAGACATGAAGTGTCTAGGTGTGATACTGATGGGCAGACAACAAGGGCACTATTTGATTTGTACAGTCAAAAAATTTTGATGGATAAAAGGAAAGCCGAAGGCAGTTGTATCAATAAAACATCACAATTTTTTAATCTAATTATGATTAACATACAGTGTTATATTAGTTTCAGTTGTACAATATGATTTAACAATTCTGTACATTTCTCAGTGCTTACCAAGATAAATATACTCATCTCAATCTTTTGCCCAATTCCTGGGCCTGTGCCAGTTTTCAGACCCCAAATCCATTGACTGAAGAAGGTGGATGCCCAAGAGAAAGGAACCATGGCCAGTAATGGGGAAATGATTTTCCCAGTCCTTCCTCAAATGGATCTATGGCCACTTGGGTAACTGTACACCTTGGAAAAGGTTAATACCTAAATATTTCTAATGTTGTTAGACTCATGTCTGACTTTACATTGATATCCAGAGCCCTGAAAAATCATCTTGGCTCCTTTCTTAGAATCAGAGCATATGGAATTCAAGTAATAAATGGAATCCTGGTTAGGGTCTAGCTCACAGTAAATCCACTGTATCAAGAAAGCCACCTGGTGGTTATTTTACCATTCCCTGAATGTATAACTGGAATAGTCATACTTGGTAGTTGGAATTTTGGCCCTTGGGAGAAAAGATTTCATAGTGGTAAAGGCCAAGTGAAGACCTCTGAAACTGCTCCTCTTTCCCCACTGACTCCAGTTAAGATAATAAACCAAAAGCAGTATATTTCTGGGAACAATGATAATACCACTCCTAAAACTCAAAAAGATGCACGGATGGTGACCCCCCCACTATATCTTGATTTAATCTGCAAGTCTTGCTCATATAAAAGCTAGATAGTTCCCCCCAAAATCACATTAGACCTTTGAAACTCAACTAAGTGGAAGCCCCAATTGCTGCTGCTGTACCAAACATAATATCTTTGCTATAGCAGATTAATATGGCCACGGCACATCATATATATCCATTAATTTGGTGAAATTCCTTTTCCATCCTTATCCAAAATGTGGATTAGAAAGATTGCATTTACATGGACAGGACATATATGTTTATAATTTTGCCCTCAGGCTATGTTATTATACAGTATATTATATGCCTCTGACATAATGTAGTTCCATGAAGCTTGAATGGACATCCTGCAGAACCTCACATTTACCTGCTGTATCAGTGACATCATTCTAATCAAACTGCATGAGCAAATGGGTTAGCACATTGGAGATTTTGATAGGACATATATGCACCAGATGGTAGAAGATAAACTCTACTAAGATTCAGGAGCCTGACACATCAATATAATTTTTAGGGGTCTAATGGTCAGTGGCACGCCAGGATATCTCACCCAAACTAAAGGACTAATTATTGCATCTCACACTTCCTCCAATGAAAAAGGAAGCATAACATCAGATACATGCTTCTTCAGATTCTGAAAGCAACATATTCTACTCCTGGGATGAAGCGATAAAGGCTGCTAGCTTTAAGTAGCGCCCAGAGGAGAAAGAGTTCTAGAGCAGGACCAGATTATGGTGCGAACAGTCCCACCCTTTGGGCCACTGAACCAGAAGAACTATGATGTTAGAGGTATCAATGGTGGTAAAAGATGCCATGTGGAATTTTTGGCAAGCTGCAGTAGGATAATCACAATGTAAGCTTCTGGGGTTTCAGAGAAAGGCCATGACTTTTGCAGCAGAGAATTTTACTCCTTTTGAAAAACAATTTCTGGCATGATTAATCCCTGATACAAGGGGAGTACTTGCCCATGGGACATCAAGTGACCATATGGTTGCAACTACCCATGATGAGCTGAGTTCTGTCAGATCTATTCTACCAAGTCACAAGGTTAGGTAGCCTAGCAATGATTCATAATGAGATGAAAGTTGTACACCTGGAATCTAGCATACATAGAACCAGAGGGCCCAAGTAGTTTGCATTAGCACATCTCCTTCACCTTACACTGTGGCTATATGGAGAATTACTCGAGATCACCTGATGGAGGAGGAAAACTCAAATTTGAGTCATGGCTGGGTTCACTCAGTAAGTGGGTGCAAGCTGAAAATAGAAGTTCACTGCAGCCCCACATGGGTGTGGTCTTAGAAAACACTGGTGAATGCCAAAAATAGTGAGATACCTAGGAATAAACCTAACCAAACAGGTGAAAGACCTGCACTCTGGAAACTATAAAACACTGATGGAAGAAATTAAAGATGACACAAAGAAATGAAAACACATTCCATGCTCATAGATTGGAAGAACAAATACTGTTAAAATGTCTATCCTACCCAAAACAATCTACACATTTAATGCAATAAAAATACTGACAGCATTTTTCACAGAACTAGAATAAACGATGCTATAATTTGTATGGAACCACAAAAGAACTAAATAGACAAAGCAATCTTGAGAAAAAAACAAAACTGGAGGTATCACAATTCCTGAGTTTGTATTATAAAACTATAGTAATCAAAACAGTAGGGTACTGGCACAAGAATAGACACACATAGGTCAATAGAACAGAATAGAAAATCCAGAAATGAACCCACAATTATATGGTCAAGTAATCTTCAACAAAGCTGGGGAGAATATCTAATGGGCAAAAGACAGTTTCTTCAACAAATGGTGTTGGGAAAAGTGGACAGCAACAGGCAAAAGAATGAAACTGGACTACTTCCTTACACCAAACACAAAAATAAATTCAAAATGGATTAAAGGCCTAAATGTGAGACCTGAATCCATAAAAATTCTAGAAGAGAGCACAGGCAGTAATTTCTCTGACATCAGCTGTAGCAAGTTTTTTTTCCAAATAGGTCCCCCAAAAGCAAGGGGAACAAAAGCAAAAATAAACTTTTGGGACTACATCAGAATAAAAAGCTTCTGCACAGCAGGGAAAACCATCCACAAAACTAAAAGGCAACCTATGGAATGGGAGAAGATATTTGCAAATGACATATTCGATAAAGGGTTAATATCCAAAATATATAAAAAACTGGTACAATTCAACACCTAAAAAACAAATAATCCAATTAAACAATGGGAAGAAGACATGAATAAACATTTCTCCAAAGACATACAGATGGCCAATAGACACATGAAAAGATGCTCATCATTACCTATCACCAGGTAAATGCACATCAAAATTACAGTGAGATATTACCTCACACCTGTTGGAATGGCTAAAATAGAAAACACAGGAAACAACAGATGTTGGTGAGGATGTGGAAAAAGAGGAACCCTCTTGCACTGTTGGTGGGAATGCAAACTGGTGCAGCCACTGTGGAAGACAGTATGTAGGTTACTAAAAAAGTTAAAAATAGAATTATCCTATGATCCAGCAATCACACTCCTGGGATATTTACCTAAAGAGTACAAAAACACCGGTTCAGTTGGTAGAGCATATAACTCTTGATCTCAGGGTTGTGAGTTCAAGCACCATGTTGGGCGTGGAGCCCACTTAAAAAAAGAAAAAAGAAAAGAAAGAATACAAAAACACCAGTTTATTTTATTTTATTTTTAATTTTTTAACGTTTATTTATTTTTGAGACAGAGAGAGACAGAGCATGAATGGGGGAGGGGCAGAGAGAGAGGGAGACACAGAATCAGAAGCAGGCTCCAGGCTCGGAGCCATCAGCCCAGAGCCCGACGCGGGGCTCGAACTCATGGACCGTGAGATCGTGACCTGAGCTGAAGTCGGACGCTTAACCGACTGAGCCACCCAGGCACCCCCAAAAACACCAGTTTAAAGGGATACATGCATCCCCGTGTTTATAGCAGCATTATTACGGTAGCTAAGATATGGAAGCAGCCCAAGTGTCCATCGATGAAGCATTCCACTTCGGCTCAGGTCATGATCTCACTGTTTCTGAGTTTGAGCCTCACATCAGACTCTCTGCTGTTAGCACAGAGCCAGCTTCGGATCCTCTGTCTTGCTCTCTCTAAGCCCCTCCCCTACTCGAGCATTCCCTCTCTCTCTCAAAAATAAATATTAAAAGAACTATAAAATAAAAATTTAAAAATAAAAGTCCCTGGTGAATGAAATTCCTCCAATGAGCACACTGGTACTGGATCCTCCACTTTGCGTGGAAAGATAAGTGGCCCAGGGTCAGAATGTCTAAAAACCCATGTCAGTGGTCAATGGCTCAGCCTGATAGATAGGGGCCTGAAAAAAGAAATATTAGAAGATTAGAGCCAAGTAGATCTGGGGAACATGTACATAAGCATTTGTGAATACAAGTATTAGGGTCCCTGTGTCACATGTTAATGTCCCCCAAAGAGCATCCACCATGGAAGAGACTCTAAACAACCAAGAAAACAAAATGGCTTGGCCATTTGATGTTAGCCAGCCTCCGTCATCAGCACCTCAGTGCTTGCACAATGGGTGCATGAACAGAATACCCAGGTGACAGTGAATGGAGGCTGTACACAGCCACCAAAAGATGAATTTACTCACCAAGGCTGCTCTAGCTCCTGCCACCATCAAGCTGCAACTTGGCAGACAAAAAGAGGACTCATCATTCTGTCAGAAGTCATTGACCCTGCCAATCAGGAAGAGGCAGAACTGCTATTAAGCAGTGGAGGCAGGGAGGAGATGCTTGGTGCCCAGGAGATCCACATGGGTGCCTCCTAGTGCTGTCTTGACTAAGTTTGAAGGCACGTGGACAAAGAAGGGCATGGTAACTTGGGAATCAGACCCCTTGGATAAGGACCTGGGCCAAGCCATGGGGCAAACTACTGAGACCACCACAGGTGCTCTCTGAGGGTGAGGAGAATCTTAAGTGGATAGTGAGGAAGGGAGACAGTGAGGCTCAGCTACAGCCCTGACGTCAGCTGCTGTGGTGGTATCTGTGATTCCTTCCACTCACCTTCTACTTCCAAATTTCCCTTGGAAAACAGGACCACTGGGATCTGGGAGAAGGTGTTCCAAAACATATGTGAAGAAGTGGGTCTGTACACCTGAAACGAATGTAATGTTGTGTGTCAACTACATTTCAATTAGAAAAAAAGTTGCTTAAAAGAAAAAGTAGTGGATCTGAGCAGCACAGGGGATAAACTACTGTCAATACAATGCTGACCCACCAAGATTTGCCTTTAATGAACGGCTCATTGCCCCCAGCTCTGTGTCAGAATGTACTGACCAGAATGTACAACAAGCAACAATCTATATACATAGATAATAATTTAAAATTTTGAGCAGGTGTAATTTGACATATAAGTAGAACACCTATATTTAGTACATTTTAAATGAAATATTTTTTTTTTCAAATACGTACCAGCATTTGAATAGGCCTGGAGAAGTTCATGATTGAATCATAATTAATGAATAAATTGGAAAACATATAATGGCATAATTTGTCATAAAACCCTGAGGAAATGTATTAAGCTAAATATGGAAATCAAAGGTGAAAAATATTAAATTACAATGTGATATATCTGGCAACTTAAACTGTGACCACATTTTTTTTCTAAATTGCTATATAAAGAATTCATATATCCTGAACCACAGGATTATTATTGCTTTTTAGGATAATAATGTGTCTTCTTATTATGCTTATACAGGTGGCTTACTCATTTCTATATTTGGAAACGCTAAAATCCTGAAATTATACTTTATATTACTTATAATGTTGCTGCTATTTTTTTGGACTGAGAATAGATAAAAATTCAGCATTTAAACAAACTGACCCCATAGTCTCCAAACCCCATGACTCAATCCTAGCTCTGGCTGCTAGGACAAGACCTTCCCACTAAGTGACCTTACATGACTATATTAGGGTTCTCCAGAGAAACAAAACAAAACAGAATAATATCCTACTATGGGATATGTATATGTGTATGTATACATATCCTATATACATGACTTATAGGGAAAGAAATTGGCTTATGCAATTATGGAGGCCAGGAAGACTCACAATCTATTGTCTGCAGGCTGGAGAATCAGGAAAGCCAGTGGTATGATTACTCTGAGTCTTAAGGTCTGAGAACCAGGAGAGCCAATGGTGTAAGCCCTAGTGCAAGTACAAAGGCTGGAGAGCCAGGAACACTGAGGTCCAAGGCAGAAGATAGAGAAAGTAGAGAAAAAAATCACCCTTCCTCCATCTTTTTGTTCTATTCAGATCCTCAGTGGATTGGATGATGCCCAACCACATTGGCGAGGGCAATCTTACTCAGTCTACCAGTCAACCACTAGTCTCTTCCAGAAACAGCCTCACAGATACACACAGAAAAAAATGACTTACCACTTATTGGGGCATCCCTCAGCCCAGTCAAGTTGACACATAAAATTAACAAGCACTGTGACATTTGAATAGCTAAAAATAATATCTGGGACTCACCAACTTCGAGTTGGGTTCTTAATAACCAGCATCTTCCAACATTAACCAGATGTTTTATTTTTAAAATAAAGTGTCATAGGGGCATCTGGTGGCTCAGTTAGTAGAGCGTGTGACTCTTGGTTTTGAGGTTGTGAGTTCAAGCCCTACATTGGGCATAGAGATTGCTTAATAAAAAAACTTTTAAGTGTTGTAGATATTGTTACAACCCCTTTTGTATTCCTCCTAGATCACACTTCTCTCCAATCCTCCCCCACAGTCCTTGAGTATCATTCCTAAAGACTGAACCTCTAAAAATCCTTTTATATATTGTTGGTCATATGTAAGTAATAACGGTTAGTAATCTTTTCTGATTTAAAATGATGGCTGTTTGCCAGCTTCAAGAAAATTTTCAAGAAATTAATGTTAAGGAACTTTCTCAGATCCCGCCAAATGGAATTACTAGCTTGAATACTAGTAATTAATAGACGAGTAATTTATCAAGAGATTGTGAATAATATTGACAAAAAATGTGCTTTAAACTATGAATGTTACGGTTGTATAAGATGAGGGACTATCTTTGCATGGCTCTTACTTAAATCAGTCTTGATGATTTTTTTTTCTTTTTAAAAAAATTTTTTTAATGCTTATTTTATTTATTTTGAGAGAGAGAGAAAGAGAGGAGAGGGGAAGAGACAGAGAGAGAGAGAGAGAGAGAGAGAGAGAGAGAGAGGATCCCAAGCAGGCTCCACACTGTCAGTGCAGAGCCCCATGCGGGACTTGAACTGACAAACTGTGAGATCACAACCTGAGCCGAAATTGAGTCAGACGCTTAACTGACTGAGCCACTCGGGTGCCCTTCTTTTTTCTTTTTTAAAGATTTTATTTTTAAGCAGTCTCTACACTCAACGTGGGGCTTGTACTCACAACCCCAAGATCAAGAGTTGCATGCTCCACCAACTAAGCCAGCCAGTCTTGGTGATTTCCTTTTTAAAAAAAATGTTTACTTGTTTTTGAGAGAGCACAAGTTGGGAGGTGGGAAGTGGGGGGGTGGACAGAGGGAGGGGTAGAGGATCAGAAGCAGGCTCTGCACTAACAGCAGCAAGCCCAATGTGGGGCTCAAACTCACAAACCGTGAGATCATGACCTGAGCTGAAATCAGAAGCTCAACCAACTGAGCCACCCAGGTGCCTCCAGTCTTGGTGATTTATAACTCAAGGAACATGGTGTGATCATGATTGTGTTTCTGCTCACTGCATGTTTTCATCCATGCACTGGTAACAAGGAGAAAGTACTGATAGTCTGATCCAGTGTATGCTTCATGAGTGTTACCTGAAGAAATAACATCCCATATTTACAACTTTTGAGGATCCCATTAGTGAAAATAAGGTTCAGAACACCCTGTGTAACCTTAATGACATACTTCAAAATGTTTTGTTTTGTTGAAACAGTGTTTCAGAGATGGTAGGGATGAAATGGGAGTATCCTTAAACTAAAGAGAATCTGTTTTTTAGGGACCTAGCATAAGCAAAAAGAGGGAAATTACTTGAGAATCTCTTTTAGTTGGAAGAATTTAGAAAAGACTAGAATGAAACTAAGTCTCAGGAACAGGGAATTTGAATGACTTCAAAACTTCCTCTGTGTCTTATTTGTGCTCTGCATGTCTGCCTTCTCTTCTCACTGCAAAGTGTCTCCAAATTGTAGGAAACATGGCTGCCGAAAACTCCACACCTCACTGTCATACTATAGGACTTGCCACCAGAATGGTACTGACTCCCATGGTCCTATGCTAAAGTAATCCCAGGGAAGGAAGAGTTAATTTTAAGTCAGATACCTACATCTAGACCAATCAATGAAGTCCAGCAAGGGTGGGATGTTATATCTGGCCTGACTTAAGTTATATACTCCTTTTGGACGGTCAACTCTGCCTGGGGAAGGAATAGCATTTGTAACAACGTAGTAACTTCTGTGTGAGTCAGAGAGTTGGAGGAGAGGGAAGAGTAGGTTACAGAAAAGTGAAAGGAGTGATGTGCTGCTGAGAAAGGAGTATGTAGTATAAAAGAAAAACCCAAACAAAAGCTTAATTAAGATCATACACAGATGCATAATTAACCAGGTTAATCAACCTAGATATTATAAGATGAATAAACTCTAACAACAAAATAAAAACTGAGCATATTTTGAAAGAACAATGATATGAAAATATACAGAGGGATACATATCAATGTATTAACAATAGTTATTTCTGGGAAATGTGTGGGGGGGGGGGGTCATGCAGAGACTTCCATGTTTTACACATCTATAGTGTTTGAAATTTTTATGATTATGTGTATACTGTAGTATACCAAAGGTTGTGAAGAAATAGCAAAGACAGGGGCGCTTGGGTGGCGCAGTCGGTTAAGCGTCCGACTTCAGTCAGGTCACGATCTCGTGGTCCGTGAGTTCGAGCCCCGCGTCAGGCTCTGGGCTGATGGCTCAGAGCCTGGAGCCTGTTTCCGATTCTGTGTCTCCCTCTCTCTCTGCCCCTCCCCCGTTCATGCTCTGTCTCTCTCTGTCCCAAAATAAATAAAAAACGTTGAAAAAAAATTTTTTAAAGAAATAGCAAAGACAGAAGACCCAAGATTCCTTAAAAGTCTTTTAAGCAACAGGAATAGAAAAATATTATATACTGGGAACTAACAGAGGTGTCATGTGTAATGAAAAACACACCAATACAACGTTAATAGTCATCAATTCTGTAGATTTGAAATAGAGAGAGAGAATAGCTCTTCTGCTCTCCGGGAGAAGACTATCTAAGAAGTAAGTGAGATGATGCATTTTCAGAAATACCAAATAAAAGCTGTACTGTCTAATTAACAATAGGTTTACAACCTATTGGAAATATGTATTAACCCCCCCTCCCCCCCCCCCCCCCCACACACCAATGGAGTCCCAAACTCATAGACAGTTCACTTCCACTTCCTGGTTCTTCTTCCCCTCTCCCTTTCGAGGGCTTATTTTCATCATGGGCTTATTTTCAGGGCCTTTGCAATGAGCATGTGCCAAAGAATAAAGGGAGGAACTACTGAAAGTCTCTGCGTCACTTCAGGGAACGTACATTTATTTCAATCAGACTACTTTTTGCCTTACATGGGCATAGGTGACTTCTGGGTAAGGCTGTAACCTCTGTAGTACTCAGCCAATGAGGAATCAGGGAAGGGACTTGCATGCTAAGAGATAAATTGTCTGCTGTAACTGCCCCGAGTGTGCTTGTCCATCAGACACCCACTATTGCAAGAACGTTGATTAAAGCTTCGCTTCCCTGTGCTCCGAGTCTCCGTGTCCCTCCTTTGTTTGGGTCAATGGGCTTATTTCTAACACATCTGCAAAATAAATAACATCCAAGCTGATGAAATTGGTATGATACTTACATGAGGTCACAAAGTGCGTCAAAGTCTAGATAGATAAGAAAGAAAAATAAGTGATTAGAGGATTCTGAGGCAAAAGAAAGTTAGGGGTGGTTTAAAGATTTCTAAGCCTAGGTTGTTGAGATAAACCTATAACCAATCCCCCCAAATGGGGTAGGGGGTAAATTTAGTTGGTTCAAGAAACTAAAAGCAAGGTATGATACAAAGTAATGAATACACTTCACCACTGAGAATGGAACAAAGAAGTGTGATATGTTGCCTGTTTAGGTAGAAATTGACATTTATTTTAACAAATTTAAAAATTGCCAGAGGCTACTCTAAGCAGAGACAAAGTTTCACTTTAGAATAGATTTTTTTTTTGAGAAGAATCACCCCAGTGGCTGTTTTTAGTTATGTAAATGTAAGAACACAGACACCCCTTATCCTTTATTTTGTGGCTTGACAGAAGCTGCCCTTCCCAATGTTTCTTCATATGCAAATTTTCCTAGAAAAATAGGAGCCTCCTGAGTGGAAAGGAACCAAGATCTTGACCTCATTTCTTCTAATATTCCAATTTATTACAATCTACTTAATGGATTGAGATGGTCCCAAATGATGGCATCTGGCAGTAAAGAACACCAAAGTTACCAGGAATAAGCCATGAAGAAAGGGGGCATCTGGGGACAGAGACATATCCCTATGTAGCATAGCAGGTGGCTCACAAGGAGGATTTTCTCTTTTCTGTCTCTCATCTTACTTGTCTTGGAGAGTGTGTTCTTAAATATGTTACAATGCTATGGCTTTGGGGGCCCAAACCTAGAGTGACTTGTGCCCCATTTAGACCAGCAAGATATTAATTATTGTATTAGTAGACAGAACCATAAACCCAAACTAGAGCTGTTAGTGAACTTGCATGCTTCTCCAATTCTTTCTTCTGTAGAGTTGGAACAGGTCTCCTTGGACTGAGTAAGTTACTAGGCTTTTTAATAATTCAGGGGGGTAATGCCAAAACAGAGCATACTCCTCCAATAATGAGTAGAAAATAACAAAATTCAGTAAAGATGTCCTAGGTATAAATTTAGAGAAGCACATTTGGATTGTGTTTTATTCATTATTTTTAAGTTTATTTGTTTATTTTGAGAGACAGAGAATGCACACATGCGTGCATGAGCAAGGGAGGGGCAGAGAGAGAGGGGGAGAGAGAGAATCCCAAGCAGGTTCCATACTGTCAGTGCAGAGTCCCATGTGGGCTTGATTCCACGACCATGAGATCGTGGCCTGAGCCAAAATCAAAGTTGGACGCTTAACTGACTGAGCTACCCTGGTGCACTGGATTGCGATATTAAGCCTATACCAGACTAACAAAGTTGGTGACACTTGTCATTATTAAGTAGGATATAAAACTTAGAGGTAGCCCTATAAAATTAATACTAAAAATTGCTTACAGATGAACGCTAATGAAAGTAAGTGGAATCCAAAACACTACTAATCTCTCTTCTACACAACCACACATTTCTTTTCCTGGATTCTTTTTGTCCTGGTTAATGATAAAAATCATCCTCCAGTCACTCTTTTTCTACAAATCTTGTCATCAGCCCTCCAAAGACTATCCTTCTCTCATCCTCCACATCTAGAAAATCATCAGGAATAAACAATTCTTTTAATATTTTCAAATATTCCCTCTTCTCTTCATTCTCACTACCTTAGTGTAGTGGGCATCTTTAGATCTATAGATCAGCTTTCTCCTTCCTCTGGTAACAATGATTTTTTTTCTTTTGATGACCTACTCCCACTCTAATCACTCCCACTCCAATCATGTTGTCCTACTGGGGTCTCTCTCAGAGATCTCACTCCAGCCACAAATGGAGGCACAGGACCTAGGGTAGGAAGTTAAAAGGGGAGGCATAACTTGAAAGGATATGCTCAGAAACTTAACCTTCTGCAAGTCAAAGTTATTATAGTGGTCTTGGTAGATGACTCCCCAGCACTGGTTCCCTCCCCCACCGATGATTAGCCTAAATCAGTAAGTCCCCATACTACTGACATTTGGGATCAGATAATTCTTGTTTGTAGGGGGCTGTTCAGTGCCTTGTAGGATGTTTGGCAGTATTCCTGATTTCTACCCATTAGACGCCAGTAGCACCCTCCCCCCCAAGTTGTGCCAAAAAAACTCAAGATATTGCAAATGCCAGCAGGAAGACAAAATCACTCTGGGATTGAGAACTACTGGTGTAAGCTATTTATGGTAATTTTACTACTTTTTTCTTAGAACTGGGTAGGTATCCCAAACCTGGCCAATGTGTTATTAAGGAATTTTCCACTAGAGGGCTTCTAGGAAGACTTCCTCACTCCTAGGAAAGTGAACCTGAAAAGAGACCATCTTTTTCTTGCTAAAAGTTGTATCTGCATGTAAGTACATAAACTGTTGTAGCCATCTCATAACCATAGAAGAACAACCTCTAAGATGAAGCCAATATGGAGGGAGAAATGTAGAAATGTATAGAAATGCAAGGAATTTGCATCCTCAAGTATCAAGTTGATGATTTCCTTCGATGTTTCTACACACAATCTTATTTCTGGAATACCACTTATTCTTTACTATGTATACACTAATTTACTTATTTGGTGCATATGTATACATATATATGATAAATAGCAGTATATATTGTACTCCCATTTCGGTGTGTGTATATTTTTTAGTATATTCAAAATTTGTTCATATATATAATATTTTCACACAATATTTGTAAGTGATGCTTCCATATAAGTATATATAGAAATACTTCTCTCTTTTCATTAACTGTAAATGATTCCATTTTTTAGATAAAGGATAATGTATTTAACTAGTATTCTAGAAGCTTTTATGCATTTTTTAAAACATGTTTTTAATGCAAAGAATGGTTCAGTAAATTTCCATATATGTAAGTCATTTCACATGTGAGTAGTGTATGAAATAGAATTCAAAGAAGGGATTGTTAGGTAAAAATATATGTGTATATGTGATTCTGATAATATTATAAAATGTCCAGGAAAGATAACAAATTATTAATACTCATTAGCAACGTGTGACAGTGCCTACTGACTCATACCCTCATGAATAACATTAAGTTATCAAAATTTTTGTGCCTTAGTAATTTCATAAAATATGGTATTATAATGTTGTTTTAGTCTGTATGCCTCTTCTAATGAGTGAAATTGAGTGTTTCTTCATATATTTAAGAATTATTTGTGTATTTTCTAGTTTTACAAAATGTCCCTTCATATCTTTGTCCATTTTTCTGTTGGGTTGTTAGGTCATTTTATTACTGACTTTAAGGAATATTTTATGTATTGAGGAAGTTTTCTCTTTGTGATATGAATTGCAAATATTTTTTTCCAGTTTATAGTTTGTCACTTTACTTAACTGTTGATGAGTTTTCCTATTTGAGAATTTTAAAAGATTTTTTATGTGCTTCATTTTATCAGTCTTATGCTTTATGGCTTCTGGGTTTATCTCATATTTAGAATGCTCTGTCTTATTCTAAGAGTATGGTTTTGTTTGTATGTTGTTGTTTTTGTAAGTAGGCTCTGTACTCAACATGGGACTAGAACTCATGACCATGAGATCAAGAGTCACATGCCCCACCGACTGAGACAGCCAGGGGCCCCTCTAAGAGTGTGTGTTTTAAAAATATCCCTCTTTTATGTAGTTATATATTTTTATATCTCAAGTTTAAGTCTTTGAATTATTTATTTTTTTTTAGTGGAATGTATTACGTAAGAATCCAACTCTATTTTTCTGAATTATCATCCAGCTGTACCATATGTTCTTTTCTTTCTTTTAGTTTGTGCCATTATTTATTATTGTAGGTTTTTTTCCCATAGTTACATCTATATTTTATTTAATTTTTTCATTTTTTTAAAAAATTTAAGTCCAAGTTACATTATTTAACATATAATGCAATAATGATTTCAGAAACAGAATTTAGTGATTCATCACTTACATATAATACCCAGTGCTCATCCCAGCAAGTGTCTTTCTTAATGACCATTGCCCATTTAGCCCGTCCCCCACCAGCAACCCTCAGTTCATTCTCTGTATCTAAGAGTCTCTTATGGTTTGTCTCCCTCTCTGTTTTTATTTATTTTTTGCTTCCCTTCCCCTACGTTCATCTGTTTGTTTCTTAAATTCCACGTATGAGTGAAATCATATATTTGTCTTTCTCTGATTGACTTATCTCACTTAGCACAATACCCTCTAGTTCTATCAATGTTGTTGCAAATGGAAGATTTCATTCTTTTTGATTACTGAGTAATATTCCATTGTATACATATGCCACTTCTTCTTTATCTGTTCATCAGTTAATGGACACTTGGGGTCTTTCCATACTTTGGTTATTGTTGATAGTGCTGCTATAATATGAGCAATTCTATCCAAGTCTGTTTTTTTGTCCAAAAAATATTATTGATGAATTATCCTTGATTGCTCACTCTCCCTTGACCTGGGAACTGTTAAACTGTCCTATGATATTAAGGATGGATACATTCTCTTTGTTATAACAACCACTATCCCTTACTGTGGTATGTAATACACAAAAACTGAGTTCCCAGCTTCTGGAGCCAGAATGTTGTATTCTTTGCTTACTAGCTGTGTGCCCCTGAGCTTCTTGCTATCTCTGTGGCTCAGTTACCTTACCTGTAAAATGAAATTATTATGAGGATTAAATGAGTTTATGATTGCAACACATTTAAAATGATACCTGGTGCATAGGCGAGGCTGTGTTAAGTGTTGGGTTATTACGAACATTACCCTCCTGTGGCTTGGGAGAGGGAAGAAGTGGGCTGAGGCCATGGGTAGCTTCAAGACTTTGCAGATCTTGGGCTTCTGATTTAGAAATGAACTCAGGCAGTCTTGCTCAGAGATTTGCTCTTAATCTCTAATATTTATACCTCTCCTTTAATATTTCTTCAGTTTAGTCCAAATGCTTCTATATTTGGAAGATGTTTCTCAAAGTTTGGAAAAAACACATTATTTTAATTTTGGGGGGCACCTGGGTGGCTCAGTTGGTTAAATTTCCAACTCTTGATTTCTGCTCAGGTTGTGGTCTCACGGTTTTGTGAGTTCGAGTCCCACGTTGGGCTCTGCACTGACCGTGCGGAGCTAGCTTGGGACTCTCTGTCTCCTCTCTCCTCCTCTCCCATTCATGCTATCTCTGTCTCTTTCAAAATAAATAAATAAACTTAAAAATGTTTTTAAATTTTTTTAAAAAGTGGAGGGAAAAGGGGGGTAGGAACTGATTAAAATGGGTAAAGGGGGTAAAAAATACAAACTTTCAGTTATAAAATAAGTAAGTCATAAGGATATAATGAACGGCATGGGGACTACAGTTAATATACTGTATTGCATATTTGGAAGTTGCTAAGAGAGTATATATTAAAAGTTCTTATCACAAGAAAAAATGTGTAACTATGTATGGTAATGGATGTTAACTAGACTTATTGCAGTGATATTTTTTCAATATATACTATTATGGAATCATTATGTCGTATACTTGAAACTAATATGTCATATGTCAATTATACCTAAATAAAATTTAAAAAGTAAAAATAGTCCCAAGTCAAATATTAGACAAATACACCATTTGTGGTGTTTTTTTTTTAAAGTTTTTATTTTTGAGACAGAGAGAGACAGAGCATGAGCAGGGGAGGGGCAGAGAGAGAGGGAGACACAGAATCTGAAGCAGGCTCCAGGCTCTGAGCTGTCAGCACAGAGCCCGACCCGGGGCTTAAACTCACAGACTGTGAGATCATGACCTGAGCTGAAGTCGGATGCTTAACCGACTGAGCCACCCAGGTGCCCCCACCATTTGTGTTTTAAAATGAAACATGGAAAGGGCACCAGGGTGGCTCAGTCAGTTAAATGTCTGACTCTTGGTTTTGGCTCAGGTCATGATCTCATGGTTCATGAGTTTGAGCCCAGTGTCAGGCTCCTTGCTGACAGTGAGGATCCTGCCTGGGATTCACTCCTTCTCCCTCTGTCTCTGCCCCTCTCTTGCTCTCTCCCTCTCTCTCTGCCCTTCTCTTGCTCTCTCTCTCAAAAATGAATAAACTTAAAAAAATGAATCATGGCAGTGATTTATTCCAGCAATGCAACCTAATGTATTTGTTAAAAGCCTATTATATGCATGTATGTATTATATATAAAATTAATGGCATTAAACAGTTAAAGGAAAAAGTTCACAAAGTCATCTACGTAAATACTGAAAATATGTTTAATAAGAATTACGTGCCCACTTCAGGTTCAAACTAGAAATTGTAATCTACTTCTTCATTATCGTAATAATTACTTACCTGAAGCAAACAGCCAGTGTCATTCTTCACAATGAAATCCTACAGGCACTCATCTGAAGCCACTCCGGTGCATTTTCAATCTTTTTGAAATCTTTACCAAGATTATAGTTGTTAAGGCTTTCTCTATGTTTTGACTTAAGCAAAGTTTCTGAATATAGCCCAGAAACTTAAATACCTACAAGACTGGGCAGATTGCATAAATGCATGACACAGCCGGGATAGAATAAAGTATTTTTTGCTGCAAAGCGTGCTATTTTCTTTTTTCAAGAAACAGATAACACATGGGTATAAGAAAGGTTTCCTGTCCTCTGAACTTTACTACAAGAAACCCAGCAATGCAAGTATGGTGATAAATGTAAACTGACAACAGCATTAATGCGGGGGAGCTCTACAGAGTGGTAATAGCTACTATGTGCGAGCACCTACATATTCCGGCGGGACACTGAAGCGGAAGCAGAGAAACACACGCACACGGAGAGATTGAGGTGGGACTCTACTAGTCTGACTCTTAACTTACATGTAATTGTGAACCATATCTGTGGTACAAATCAGAGGTGGGCCTGAAGGATGTGACACGGGTGTTGTGTCTGTTTACATTGGCTGTTTATGAAATGAGAGAAATCCTTCCATAGGATAAAAATTCCCCAAGAGATTGTGTTGAAATCTTTTATGAAGACCAAGTTCATATGGTGTCCGGATCTCTGGTGTGTCTTTTGGTAATATTTGGCTTTGGTTTTCCTTTGTCTCTTGGTAATTTGGGATCTCTTACCACTGCTTTTTGCCTTGCCCACCGGTACTATCTCCTGCCACCAGGATATCCCTCAAGCCTCAGAATTTTCTTTTTCTTTCTTTCTTTCTTTCTTTCTTTCTTTCTTTCTTTCTTTCTTTCTTTCTTTTTAATGTTTATTTATTTTTGAGAGAGACATAGAGCACGCACTAGTGGGGAAGGGGCAGAGAGAGAGGGAGAGGAGGATCCAAAGCAGGCTCTGTGCTGACAGCAGTGAGCCTGATGTGGGGCCTGAACTCATGAGCTGTGAGATCATGACATGAGCCGAAGTCAGATGCTTAACCCACTGAGCCACCCAGGTGCCTCTAGCCTCAGAATTTTCTAATTCATCATCACTCCTCCTAGATATTTTTTCTCTTCAGCACACATAACATTTTCTATCCTGAGAAAGTTTAGTCTTCAGCTTATGTGAAACAAATTAATGTCAGATAATTTTGAAAGTTCAAAATTTTTTTAACATTTTTTTTTACTTAACCTGAAGAGTATTCATACATAAATTAAAGGAATAATAGTAGAAATTACTTATGCTTTACCACGTGTCAGGCAATGTTCTAAGGACTTAACATGTGAAATCTCATCTAATCCTTCCCACAACCCTATGAGATTGGTGCTATTATTATCCTCATTTTCAGATGAGAAACTGAGGCATGGAAATGTGAAGTGCAGTGTACAGGTTCACACCACTAACAAGGGCAGCATCACAATGTCTGGCTCTAGTACATGGCTCTCCCGCAGCCATTGCACCATCCTCCTGCAAGACTGCAGGCCAAAATACCGAAGGGAAACACTCCTTCTTTCACACACGCCAACCATTCATTTCTGCCCTCATTTATCATACTATTTGGAATGCATACTATGAAAAAAAAAATGCTCTTCCAGGAATGGTACAAACAATAAAACACAAAAACCAAATAGCTAGCAAGTGCTACAGAAACTGAAGAAATATGTAAACTCAGTAGGAAGTAAAACAGGTTAATCAATTACGTTAGTGATTTACTATAATCATATTTGCAATGAACTTTAATCTAGTTCATGGCAAATTGTTCTTGAATCCCTAACAAATGCTTTTGACATTTCTTCAAAACTAACTCAAAACTTCATTTTATTTTGTCTATTTAATTCTGTTTAATTTGGATAAAAATTTTGCTTTAAGCAAACCTAATTTAGTCACTCTCTACAAGATATCATAATAGATTCAGTCTATTTGTTCTTCAGTGCTATGAATTACTGACAGCTTTCTAAATTATTCTAAGATTCTGGAGTGCAATGATTTATTACTTGTGCAATAATTTCTGCAAAGCTGCTGAAACCTGGCAAGTCTATAACTAATTACACATATTAGACTAAGCATTTGGCTCTGACATAAAGTGGGTTTTGTTTTTCTCATCTCTACAGTATTTTCTGTCACTATGTTATCACTTCCCTATCTACAGGAATGCCTTGTTTCTGTTTTAGTGGTGCAGAGAGCATATGTATTTGTGCGCATTACTTGAAGATCTCCTTTTAATCTGAAAGATAAAACTGGGAAAGAACAATATACCAAATAGTATTGAAGTATAGCATGGAGTCTCAATTTGAAATTAGGATAAGCTGCAGGCATGAGCAGGGATGTTTGCCAAACTGGTAGGGTAGGGTCCCTAGGAACTGTTTGTATGAAGACAAAGTTGCCTCATGGGAGAAATCACCTTGAAGAAAGACCAAGTAAGAAACAATGAACATGAGTTTGTAACAGAGACTTATTAGGAAGAGAATAGGGCTCTGTGGGCTGCCTGGTGGCTATTATTTAGCTCATTCTCATTTTCAAGCAAGATGTCTGGGACCTAGCAAGGGACAGGGCTCTACGTAAAAACTGAATGTGCCATAAAACATTGAAACTGCTGGTTTGGATTCCTCTTATCAGAATTGATAGGGGAGAAGCATCTTCCTTTAGTGCCTTTGTGGCAGTGTTTGGTGAGAGACACTGGCAGGCAGAATCGTGGCTAAGACCAGTAAGAATTGCCATGCCTAGGTGGAGTAGAACAGAAGCTGGGATGCCTCATGGAACAGTAGCAGCGTCTGCAGGTAAGTTGGTGCCTGCAGTGCCCATCAAGTGATCCGGAAGCCTCCCTGAACATCAGTGGAACCCAGCAGAAATTGCCATGCGCAGATCCTGGTAGGGAAACAGTGCTGGAGGAAGAGTTCCAGGTTCTTGTGAGCAAATGTGATACCTGGTGGGTGGTTGCTGAATCAGGGTGAGTTTGTGAGCATATGGGAGACACCCACTGAAGATGCCTAAAACACCTCAAGGAAGTGAGATTTCAAAAAAGGATTGAAGTCCTGCATTATGCAGGTGATGACATAAGCCGATGACTAGTGGGTCATTCCTCTTAAAATGACCTTATTTGCATCTACAAGCTGGTGGAAGCTGGACAAATGGATATATAAAATAATCTAGAGATCGGAAGTCATCATCAGACTATTGAGGATATTTGAAGGGAACTGTGTCATAATAATTTTGAGACAAATAAAATGTGTAATCTCATTTTATAGTCACAGGCTACCTTGTTATATAAGGTCTTATTTAAGACTAAATAACCCAAACTTCGGGAAATGAACAATTTGGACTCTGGTCATTGCCTCATAAAGGTCATGGAACTAAACCATGTTTAACATGGATCAGGATGAGGTTTCATCCCCCAAGGGAAAGGATATGTTTATATTCTGAAAGCAATATTTCCTCTATTTACTCTACCTTTGACAGTAACACTGAACAAGCTAAGCCTCAGGATATGTCTGCCAACAGCCCCTTCTAAGAGGTTCTTGTCTATAATACCCTTCTAGAGTTTTACTTCTACATAGAATTCTCTTCTTGTATAAAATCACCCTGTCATCTTAGCCACAACTGATACGAACAAAGGCAGTTATCTGATCCAGGGAAAGCCAATAGCGCATTTAGTTAATAACACATGAGTTGATATTTCATAGAAACTCAATTGGGAATAATTGTAGTTAGGCTGATGAATATCACCTTTCCTTGAGAAAGTGGTAGCAAACACAAAAAGTGAAAAACAAAGATTGAGAAAAGGTAATTAATAGAAGTCTATAAGCAGAAGCCACAAATAAAAAGCTGAAGTAAGCAGATGCCATTATGTTGAAAGGAGATGGTCAGTTTATTGGTGGCATGTGAAGCAGGACAATCAGACACAGAGTAACGGAGTCTCTGTTATGGTTGAGCATCGAATGAAGGTCATTGGAAGATTACTGAGCCACAAGAACTGCTGAACATCATGATGGACCTTGCAGTTCCCGAGCCATATTCTGTCTCCTTGACCTGGTAACTCAAGTATGTCTCTATTCCTGTAACCTAGCAGGCCCTAGCTACCTCCTACACTACTGCAATGAATTTTGTCAGTTAAAAAAAATCAACAGTGATTTGAATAAGTGGGGAAGTGTACTTGCTTACATGATATACCTCATAGAGTTAGTAATAGAATGACAATCTAAAAATCAGAACTTAAGCAAAATAAATTGGTAAATATTCTCACTTCAAGGATCTATAATTGCTAAGTATATTCAGCATAAAATTTGAAGCCCAACCTTCCAGGTATCTAAGGCATATATAATATATATATATATATATATTATATGCCTTAGATATAAATATATATATTTATATAAATATATGTATTTTATATAAATATATATATTTATATATTTATAAATATATATATTTATATATATATAAAAGAAAAAAGAAAAAAGAACTAAAATATTTTGAGACATTTAACTTTTATCTCTTTATTTTTCCCTTTCCCTTCCTCTAAGTAGGTGGGCAGGTTAGTGCTTTCTTCAGCAAGATGAAGTGTGTACTAGGGATGGATATTGAAGTTGTCTGGAAAACTTTCTGGCTTTTATTTCAAAAGGCTAAGCCTCAGTAGAAGACAGAAATTGCAGGTGGAGACAAAATTACCAGGAGAAAGCTGAAGTTAGAACTTCCCTCAGTTTAGAAAAAAAAAAGACTCTACATGCCAATGGGGGCCAGAGGACTTGGATGAAGGAACCTAGATCATGCTCTCGGGTAGTATTGTTAGGGAGGCAGCAAGATGGACCTCAGAAAGTGATGGCTGCAGGGTACATGAGAGCCCAAGCTTGGAATTCTTGGTAAAAATATCCATCCTGCAGACCTGGTGCAGAAGCAGCTGAGAGCTGCTGGACCTGACGGGATAATGCAGACAGAGCAAAGTCAGGGCTGTGAAGAGATGACCAACAACCACTGGGCCTTTCTTCCATCTGAGTGATGTCTCGGCACTGCATAAGATTCCAGAACCATGAACGACCCTGGGTAGGTTGGGGTCAGCTCCAAGAATGGACAATGTTAAATTTCCACACACCTGATGGAAAGATGATGGTAGGACTCAGCATCAGGAAGTACCTTGATAGAGAACATTTTTGTACATCTGTATCTGTGGACAGAGATTCACAAGGCGCTATACTCGCATTATCAGAAAAAATGTACCAAGATCACTTCTAAGTTTCAGATTAATCATAGTGGCTATGATAATGGCTCTTTAAATCACAAAATAAAATGACAAGCCAGGGAAGCTTAAGTGATAGGGCTTTAAAGTAAGGCAGACAAATAACTTCTGCAGTCAGACCCTCTTCCCCCACTGGAATGAATCTGGAAGGTCATTTGGGATATTAGCAGTTTATGCCATTGTGTTCTCATGCCGCCATGGATCCCTGTTGCAATCCTATACCATTCTGGTGACTCAGCTACTCTTTGTAGCTGCTATTTCTGCTATTCCATTCTGTCCATTGTCTTTCTTAGCTTTTGCCATTCATAGTTTCTGACGACTGTTGGGTTTTATTGTCTCACAGCTTCTGATGATTGCTTTTTCTCTGGGTGTTTGTTTGGTTTTGTTCTTTTCATTTTTTGAACTCTACCCCTATAATAAACTGCTGACTTACTCTCTGTGTTATACCCTCAGCCTTTGCAAAAGAGTCCATTCATTCAGTTACAGCTACTTCTGTTGAATGGAGTGCTCACACCTGTATCCTCTCTGCTACAGCCAGCACTGTGAGTTCCTGAAACTTTCATAGCCCACTGTACAAGGACAGTTTTATGGACAGACTCTGTGAAAATAATAATAATATAATGATAATAATATCTAACACTTATGGAGTGCTAACTGTGAACTAGACATTGTTCCAAGTACTTTATAGTTAGTCTATTCAAACCTCTGAATAAAATTCCCATTTTACAGATAAAAAAGCAAGCTAATGTGGTTAGAAGTGAGCAATGTTTCCGAGGTCACACAGTCAGTAAGCAGCAGAGCCAGGATTCTATCCAGGCAGTCTGGCTTTTACCCGCTACATTTCCAACTCGACTGAATTTTTTAAAGAAACCTACACTGGATCTACCATGAGCAGCAGAGGGGCTAGCTGACTACTAACGATCCAAATTCTGTGTTCCTGGTGGAGAGTTGTAATGGGAAGTGGTTGCCCAGCCAAGGGCTATGTTTTTCTAGTCCCTTTGAATCTAAGTAAGAACATATGACTGGTTCTAGCCAACGTGAACACCAGTGATGTGCTTCACATTCAGCTCAAGGAAAGTAGTATCTGATGTGCCTTCCTCATGCTCTATTCCCCTTCCGTGGAAACCCTGGAATCCACCTATTTCGGATGGTAGTGCCATAAGATGGGAGGTGCCTGGTTCTCACTTGGAGAATTGCCTGGGAAAGCTGCCCAGTCAGGAACATCTACTTGACTTTGCATGTGGGAGAAATAAACTTCAGTGGGTTTAGATTTGGGGTTGTTATGGCAGTTAGCCTATTCTGACACATAAACCACGTAAGCACCAGTTTCTTGAATAAGGTTGGCAAATTTGTTGATAAATGTGTGGTTGAGATGTTGTAACCACATAAATGTTTCAGACACCGACACTGTTGAGTGACCTAACAGTTTTGACAAAGGCTCTGGGAAGAAAAGGAAAACTCTTTAGTGATCTTTACCAAAGATTAATACCTTCCAGCAGTAATGGACTCTTCTCTTCTGCATGTGTGGCTATATATGCAAATATTTATATGTGCTGAGACATCTTTCCCCAGACTTCCTAGAATTATTATGTGCATAATCAAGATGATCATTGGAAATAGTGTGAACTGCTTCCACATTTCCTGAATCTAGAGTCTGATAGATCTGACTGAGATCATATTTCTCAATATTATGGGCTGAGCTGCAGCCGCCTCCCCCCCCGCCAAATTAATGTATTGAGTTCCTAATCCCCAATACCTCAGAATATGATTGTATGTGGAGATAGGGTCTTTAAAAAGGTAAGTAAGGTAAAATGAGATTATGTGGATGGGCCCTAATCCAACAAGACTGGTGTCCTTATAAGAGATTAGGACACAGACAGCACAGACCAAGGGATGACTATGTGAAGACACAACAAGAAGGTGGCCACCTGCAAGCCAAGGGGAGTGGCCTCAGAAGAAACCAAACCTGACAACATCTGAATCTTGGACTTCTAACTTCCAGAACTGTGAAAAAATAAACTCTTGTTGTTTAAGCCCCCTAGTCCATGTTATCTTGTAGGGCTTGCTAGGCAGCCCTAGCAAACTCATACACTCCAAAGGGCCCTTTGCCTTTTGGAATTAACATTCTGCTTCTTCGAACCTCCTAAATCATCACAGGTAGAGTCTTGCACAGTGTGGGTAGGATTTTTATGTTTGAGTCAATCTCTAGATATTGTGAACACAAACTTTTTTTTTTTTATTTTTACTAATTCCATGGCTAAGAGCTCTCTGCTAGCATCCTATGAAATCCCTGTTTATTAGAAGCTGTTCCTTTATTTCCTGAGCTGAGATAGATAATCCAGCTCCTCAGTTAAGTCAGGAATATCCCCGTTAAGCTGCTGATTGCAGTTCAATATTTGAATATCACAACAGAGAGATTCAACAGTATCACAAATTCATCAAACGTTTGCTTTTTTTTCCTAAGTGAAAAAGAAGATAGAGTCTGATTATGGTAAATATTTTTCTTCCATATTCAAAACTGTGAGAAGCATGCCTGGTTCTGTTGGCGACCTCTATTTTTGTTTATTTTAAGGAAGCATTAGAAGAGCAGGTTCACTAATATCAAACTTTTCAGTGAGCCTTCTAAAAGTGCTTTATGGTCATGTCCGATTCAGCTTTTATAAATTATAAAACTAAGTATTATAGATAATACTTTCAATATGATGAAATGACATACAGAATTGGAAGCCTATGCTGTTCATCTTTTTCTCTCTCTCTCTTTTTTTTAATGTTTATTTATTTTTGAGAAAGAGAGAGACAGAGCACAAGTAGGGGAGGGGCAGGGAGAGAGGGAGACACAGAATCAGAAGAAGGCTCCAGAATCCAAGCTGTCAGCACAGAGCTCGATGCGGGACTAGAATTCACAGATGGTGAGATCAGGACCTGAGCCGAAGTCAGATGCTTAACTGATTGAGCCACCCAGGCGCCCCTATGCTGTTTATCTATGTAAAAAATATCAGAATACATGGAGAAAACAGTAATAAATATAAAATTATTTAGGAATCCTTATGTTCTCATTGTTAAGACTATTATTTTTTAAGTTTATTTTTTTAATAATCTCTACACCCAACGTGGGGCTTGAACTCATAACCCCAAGATCAAGAGTCGCATGCTCTTCCAACTGAGCCAGCCAAGTGTCCCCATAAAGACTGTTATTGAAAAAACTTGCCTAAATGCACCAAGTGTTTGAGAAGAAATATGGTTTAATCATAAGACAAGGAAAGAGAACCGAATTGCATTATTCAGTTACATTCTTCATTTTGATAGTTATGAGATTGGACTAAAGCAAAGTAGATAGCTTATGCAATCCCAGGTTGCACATTGACATTTTTTGAATTATCAAGACACTTGATTAAGTAGCATCACACTGTCGCACTGGCCATTCTCACACAGTAGCTGTACTCACAGCTGGATGAAGTGGCATTCTCACAAAGGCATTCTGACCTTGGTAGCATGTCTGACCTCTCCTTTGAGACTTCTCTGTGAGCTTCTGTAGATCTCACCTCTTGCACTGCTTTCATTCATGCCCAGAATGGGGCTGAAATGGAGTCCTGCCATAAATCAAGGTCCATGAATGGATACTATAAAATTCCTGATTTATACGCTACGTGCTGTGTGTTCCTTTGAGAGACATAAAGCTATGCAAATAGAGTAACTAGAAAGCACAATAGAGAAGGACCATTTGCTTCCTAAGAAAGGAAGCAATAGTAATCAGTAAGCTTGTTTCACGTTGAGTGAGTGTACCACCAAGCAGTGCCAAAGGGCAGCTGTAGAGGGCCTTGGAAGAAACTTGGCTAAGCTATCAGAAAAGAAGCTGATAAATTTATAAAACAAACAGATGCTGGTCCTTCATTTCCAAACTGGTTTGGTGAAATGTAGTTAGTTGTCTTTCCTACCATTTACCTGGAAGGTGGGACAAACCATTCTGTGTAATTTGAGCCCAAATGAAAGATGTAAAAGAATTGTACTTCCCCTTGCTTCTTTCCTGGAGTCTCTCTTTGCTACAAGGATTGCCACAAACATAAGCAGAGTATAAAAGGCTATTGCCTTGTATATAAATGTTACATGGGTAATCGAATCTCCATCATTTGGATCCTGCTAGCCTGATAGATGACATGTTACTTCCACCCACAGTTCAAATGAGAAAATTCAGAATCTGAACGTGGCTTTGGTGTTAATGTATATGTCACATTTTCCACAATTTATGGATTTTTGTCTGTCTCTAATCACTCAAAGATTTCACTTCTTTTAAATTTATCACAGGCACTCAAGACAGAAAACCAGAATGGTGCTGATTTTACATATCTCCAAACCCACTTTTAAAAAAAATCACTTTTAGTTCAACTTGTACGTGTAATCAATCTTAGAACAGTCTTGTAATACATTGAAGAATATGTCAGCAGAAATAAATTTAAGCAACTCTTCAGTATCTCTTGCTGCCTCAAAGGGTTAGCAGATGATGCCACTTGACATTTTAATTTGTTAAACAGTATTGAGGGAAACCAGACTGTAACGTGGAACACATATTTCAAATTAAACTTTGTGGTGCTTGGTTGATATTTATCTGAGGCATTGCATTGTAGAGTTATATTAGCATAGAATTTGAGTCAATTAATTCTGGCTGGCTTATATATGTGAAACCTGTGTTTTCTATGAAACGTAGAGAAGATGATCCTAGGAGTTTGCTAGGCTTGTGAGTTCAGCATGTTTTCTCAGATATTATTTTTTAGAAATGCATGTTGAAAAATCCCCGCCTTTATAACTGAACTGAAATCTAGAACTTGCAATGAATTAAAAAGAAATAGGAAAGTTTGGACAAATGGTGTGTCTGTCATATTATTATAAATAGCATATTATTATAAATAGCATGTTATAAATAGCATATTGTGTAAATTAAAGAAATGTTTCTTTTTTTAAAAATAGCTTTTCCCTTCCAAGGGAACAGATTCATTAAGGATACTGGAAAATACAGAAATGTATAGAGAAAAAAAAACAAACTATTTGCCATTGTTCAACGGTGTAAAGATAGGTATTTTCAATATTTCAGTATGTTTCCTCTATACTTTTTTCTGCTTCTGTTTTGAGTTTCTGTATGTATACAATTATTTTTTTATCCTGCCCTTTTCTCTAATAATACCATTTCTCTAATTTAATACATAAATTTACAAAAAATTTTAAAAAGCCATACAATTTTCTGTTAAATGTAGGGTCTGTAAATTATTTATCTAGTCCCAAATCATTAGATATTTAGGTTGATGTAAGTTTTCACTTTCATAAAATATACTACTGTGAATATCTTTGTGCATAGAACATAGTTTTACTTTTTAATTTTAGATTATTTATGTAGGCTTTCTTCTCAGAAGGGAAATAATATTTAAAGACCTTTAAAAAAAGGACACAACCATCATGTACCATTACAAAGTTCTGGGGAAGGGGCACCTTGATATCTCAGTTGGTTAACTGTCTCTCTCTCTTTTTTTTCTAATGTTTGTTTTTATTTTTGAGAGAGAGAGAAAGAAAGACAGAACATGAGCAGGGGAGGGGCAGAGAGAGAGGGGGACACAGAATTCAAAGCCGGCTCCAGGCTCTGAGCTATCACCACAGAGCCCGACACAGGGCTGGAACCCATGAACGGCGAGATCATGACCTAAGCCAAAGTTGGACGCTTAACCGACTGAGCCACCCAGGCTCCCCAGGTGTCTGACTCTTGATTTCATCCCAGATCATGATCTCACGGTTTGTGGGTATGAGCCCCACATCAGGCTCTGCACTGAGCATGGAGCCTGCTTGGGATTCTCTCTCTCTCTCTCTGTTTTTCTGCCCCCCCCTTGTTCATATTCTCTCTCTCTCTCTCTTTCTCTCTCTCAAAATAAATAAACAAATAAACATTAAAAAAAAAAAAAAGAAAGTTCTGGGGACACCTGGGTGGCTTAATCAGTTAAGTGTCTGAGTTGGGCTCTGGTCATGATCTCATGGTTCATGAGTTCAAGCCCCACATCAGACTCTCTGGCAGAACCCGCTTCAGATCCTCTGTCCCCCCTCTTTCTCTGCCCCTCTCCTGCTACCATGCTTCCATGATTTCTCTCTCTGTCTCTTAAAAATAAATATTAAAAACAAAAGAAATTTCTGAGAATGCTGTTCAATGGCATACTGGCAGCAATGAATAGTATTATATACATGACTTCCTGTTAAACATGGGACTATGACCAAATACATTTATTTTCTCTTTTACTCAAAGCTTCAACAAAGAAACAGTAAAAAATAAAATACATATTCTAACTCAGAATATTAAATAAAATGGGAATGAAAATATGAAATCTGGACCACAGGAAGTAGTGACTCCGGGAGCTGATGAGAATAAAGTGAAAGACTCTTTTCTGGGGATTGAGGCAGTCAAATATATACAACTTCTTGGCAGGAGATAAGAGAATTATTTTCTTGTGTAACTTAAGATCAGCAGAAAAGACCACCAAATAACATTTTGGTATCCTAACACAAGGGTTGGCTTGTTGTCTAAAATATTCAGACAGAAACTTGGAGAGGAAAAAGGGCAGAAAATGCAAAAAAGAACCTAAGAATCACACTAGACATGGAAGATATATTGAATATATGTGTAATTGAAGTTTACTTTTAACGTATGTGTAATGAGAGATACTAAGAATTTTCAAAATCTAACAAGAGATATCAAGCCACAGAACCAGTAAGCAATAGACTACAGGCAGGATAAATACAAAGAAAATCATGGCTAGGCACATCACAGCACAGCTATTGAATATCAAAGGCAAAGAAGGAAATTTTAAAAGTATTCTGAGGGAGGGAAATCACTTTCAAAGGAACAAAAACAAGGCTATCTGCTGGTTTTTAAAAAGAAACCCTAAAAACCAAGAGCAACTAGAATGATAACTTTAAAGTCTTTTCAGAAGTACCTCCATGAATCAGTCTTTACATCTTTCTTCTCTTTTCCTTTTTTGTTTAAATTAACTTAAAAAAAACTGAGATATAATTCATATATCATAAAATTCATAATTTCAATTATACAGTTGAGTGGTTTTTGGTATATTTACAAGGTTGAACAGCCATCACTAGTATCCATTTATATTTATTTATTTTGAGAGAGAGAGGAGAGAGTCCCATGTGGAGCTCGATCCCATGAATCGTGAGATCACAACCCCAGGGGAAATCAAGAGTCAAGCGTTCAACTGACTGAACCACCTAGGTGCCCCTGCCATTCCTTTTTTATGACTGAGTAATATTCTGTCACATGGTTATAACACATTTTAAAAAATTCATTCATCAGTTAATGGATATTTGTGTGGCTTCCATTTTTTGGAAAACAAATATATGGATTTATTTTGGACTCTCAATTCTATTCAGTTAATTGATATGTCTGCCTATAAGCCAGTAACACACAGTTCTGTGTTTTCCATGAAAGCAGTTATGTCCCCCTGACATTTATTTATCTGATTCTTGTCAGAACCTTCAAGAATACAAAGTCTATGTTGTCTGTTGTATCCCGATAATGTAGAAAAGTGCTTAGGGTATGGTAGGTCACAATATAACATGCTAATTCTATTGTATTTCTTGAGTAAAAACTATTATTGGAGATAGAATTTACCACATCCATTATCTAATGAACACATGGATAGTGTAGATAAGCACAGGGATATGGCTTTTTTAATGCTTATTTATTTATTTATTTATTTAATTTATTTATTTATTTATCTAGAGAGAGAGAAAGAGAGTGTGCAGGGGAGGGGCAGAGAGAGGGAGAGAGAGAAACCCAAGCAGGCTCCGCACTGTCAGTGCAGAGCCTGACATGGAGCTCGATCTCACAGACCGTGAGATCATGACCTGAGCTGAAATTAAGAGTCAGACACTTAACCAACTGAGCCACCCAGGCGCCACAAGCACAGAGATATGTTTTATCTGAAATGTGCATTTGTGTGATCCCATTGTGCTTGTTTTGGTTACTCTGTGCACATATACACATAAAAAACACACAAATATGTACATTGATAATATTAATAGTAAAAAACACTTTCTAGCAGAATTAAAATATGTACATGCAAAAATTAAAGCATTTGAATCAGGGCCAAACTATCACCTGAAAGTAAGTCAATTTTCACAATACTTACTTTGTTTTTAATTATAGGCAGAGTTTATTGTACTATGCATTAGAAAATTTAAGTAGCATACCTAAAATATTTTATAAAACTTTGCATATGATGAGGCTGCCTTTCTTGAAACAATCCCAGAGAAAAGCCATAATTATGATGCAAACGTTATTTTTCTTTAACCATTCCAGAGAAAATTGCCTACCTGATGTCCCATCACCTCCCAATACTTCAGAGTGCATTTCCTACAATGAGGACATTCTCCTACATAACCACACACTACCATAAAGATCAGAAAGTTACCGTTGATACATTACTACCATCCAATCAGCAAACCCATTCAAATTTCACCAGATGTGCAAATAATGTCCTTTAGAGCAAAAGGATCCATTTCAGAACCGTGAGATGTTTTTAACTGTCATGTATCTTTAGTCTCCTTTTGTTTAAAACAGTTCTTTAGTCTTTCCTTTATTTTTATAACTTTAATTTTTGATCATATCAAGGCAGTTGTCTATATAATATTCCTCAGTTTTGGTTTGATGTTTCTTCATGATCAGATGCAGGTTACGCATCTTTAGAAGAGACATACATTCTCATTGCATCCTCTCGGGTGGAACACTATTTTGATTTGTTCCTTTGCTGGTGATATTTGATATGATTACTTGATTAAGAAGGCATCTGCTGGGCTTGTCAACTCTGAAGTTACTTTTCCTCCTTTATTATTATTGAAATATTAATTTGGTGAAATATTTGAAACCATGTAAATATTCTATTAACAAACTCAATTTATTCATTTATCATTTTTTAGAAGTATGATTCATTATCTCCTACTTATTTAATGGGATATAATCTATAATTCTTATTATTTTGGTTTCTCTTTAGCAGGCTGATATTTAGAAGCCAGGATCTGGCACCAGTATGATCCTTGCTATTGGGATGATGCAGGTCTCAGCCTCACTCAGTGGATAGAGATGGGGAATGTGTATATTCACATGCACAAATATACTTACATTTAAATGTATATTTATGTCTATATCCATCAATATATATTGAAAACCATAGCTCACAACATTTCCTTCAATTTCATTCAACACCACAGCTTTTCTTTTAGTTTTCTACCTTTCCATATTTGAAACTGCCTTCTATGACAGAGAGAAAACTGGCTTCAATTATCTTTAACATATTTATTTGTTGGATCCTGCGTACACAACCAATCTTAATTGTTTTATTATTATTATTATTATAAATGTTTTATTTATTTTTGACAGAGAAACAGAGCATGAGCAGGGGAGGGGCAGAGAGAGAGGGACACACAGAATCCAAAGGAGGCTACAGGCTCTGAGCTATCAGCACAGAGCCCCATGCAGGGCTCAAAACCACAACTATGAGATCATGACCTGAGCTGAAGTCGGACACTTAACCGACTGAGCAACCCAGGCGCCCTGACCAATACCATTGTTGCTGCTGCCCTCCTGTGTACACATTTTCTTCTTATCACACATGGGCTCCAACACCCCACATCAGTCTTCCCCTTCACTTGTATGACTTCCTCACCCAACTCAGGCTCAGACACCACACACTTCCCCCCTTTCCCTATGGATCTCCTCCCGCATTCAGGCTCTGACTACCCATGTTGGGCTGCCTCTCTGGAGTGATGCCTACCTCACCTCCATTAGACTCTGACTTGTCATGCTAAGCTGCTGTCCTGTACAGGCATCCTCCTCAACATACTCTAGGGTTGACTCTCCTTGCCAGCCTGTCCCTCTATGGGTATGTGCTTCTCGCCCAGCTCTGGTCATGACACCCCAGGTGGGACCGTCACTGTGCAGAGATGTTGTTGTCATCTTGCTGGGGCTCTGACACCCCGTTCCTGGCCATCCCATTTAGGGGGAGACCCACTTTATATCTACTGTTAGAGCTTGAGTAGGATGAAAAGAGAATCCCAATGAAATGCAACCAATTTGAGTACATTGATTTTGTATCCTGCGACTTTGCTGAATTAATGTATCAGTTCTAGCATTTTTTGGGGTGGAGACTTTTGGGTTTTCCATGTGGAGTATCATTTTGTCTGCAAAGAGGGAAAGTTTGATTTCTTCCTTGCTGATTTGGATGCCTTGTTTTCTTTTTGTTGTCTGATTGCTGAGGCTAGGACTTCCAACACTATGTTGAATAATAGTGGTGAGAGTGGACATCCCTGTTGTGTTTCTGACTTTGGGGGGAAAGCTCTCAGTTTTTCTTCACTGAAGATAATATTAGCTGTGGGTCTTTCATATACGGGCTTCATGATCTTGAGGTATGTTCCTTTTATCCCTACTTTCTTGAGGGCTTTTATCAAGAAAGGAAAACGAAGGAATTCCTTTTTTATTTTCCCCTTTCTAGCCATGCCCCATTTCCCAGGATGAGGGGCTCTCTGCACAGAACCTGATCCCAATGTGTGGTGGGGCACACCAAGACACTTGGCGCACAGGTGGGGGCTTGCCAGTGGGGAAGAAAGGGAACCAACTATCTGAGGCCAACAGAAGAGCTGTGGTGCTGCAATGGGTGGGATTCCGACTTAGAGGTTGAACAGTCCATAATCCACCAGATGGTAGCTTCGTCCCATTGGCTTCTGAGGCAAACACATACACCAAATGTCTGAACTTGCGGTTCCTCTCATACTGAGCAGGATTGCCATAAAACCAGGGAATTCTTAAGGATACAATACAATCTTTATATTTTCCTTTTAGCAAAATCATTTTTTTCTTTTCATCCAAAATCTAACCCAGATTCAAGTTGTCATGTCTCTTTAGTCTCTTTTGATCTGGAAGAGTTCCTCAAATCTTTCTCTGTCTTTGGGATATTGACATTTTGCAGATTACAGGTCATTTATATTGTAGATTGTTTTCCATTTGGGGTTGACTGTTTGTTCATGGTTAGAATCAATTATGCATTTCTGAACACCACAGAAGACAAATTGTGTTCTCAGTGTTTCATATCAGGAGGTGCACAAAGTCAATTTGTCTCATTACTGGCGATTTTAACTTAGAAAACACTGTTAAGACAGTATCTGCAAGGTTTCTCACTGTGAAGTTATTATTTTGCTTTTTATATTTATTTAATTTTTAATTTTTTAACATATGTACTTATTTATTTTGAGAGAGAGGAAGACAGAGAATCCAAGTAGGCTCAATGCTCAGTGTGGAGCCTGACGAAGGGCTGAATCCCACGACCATGAGATCATGACCTGCATGGAAATCAAGAGTTGGACACTCAACTGACTGAGCCACCCAGACGCCCCTATTTTGCCTTTTTAAATGATAAATATTTTGTAGGGAGTTACACTGAGACTATGTAAATACCCTGTTACTTAAGAAACTTTCACCCAGTGAAAGCATACATTTTTTTTAGCATTTTTTGATGACTATTGCCTGAATAAATTATTGCTATAATGACTGCCAAATGGTGATTTTCTAACTCCATCATTCTTTCCAAATTAGTTTTTTCCTAGTTTTATTTTTTTAATTGAAGTATAGTTGACACACAATGTTACATTAGTTTCACATGTAAAACTTAGTGATTTGACAGCTCTATACATCCTGTTATGCTTATCACAGGTGTAGCTACCCATGTAGCTATCATTGAATACCAAATAGGTATAGTCAATACTTTTGACTATATTCCTTATGCTATACCTTTCATCCCCATGACTTATTCATTCTATAACTGGAAGCCTGTACTTCCCATTCCCCTTCACCTATTTTACCCATTCCCCTACCAATCTCCTGTCTGGCAACCATCGGTTTGTTCTCTGTATTCCTGCTGTTTGTTTGTTTATTCATTTATTTTGTTTTCTAGATTCCACATATAACTAACAGTATTTGTCTTTCTCTGGCTTATTTCACTTACTGTAATATCTTCTAGGTCCATCTATGTTATAAATGGCAAGATTTAATTCTTTAAAAAAATTTTTTTTAACGTTTATTTTATTATTGAGAGACAGAGACAGAGCATGAGCATGGGTGGGCAGAGAGAGGAGGAGACACAGAATACGAAGCAGGCTCCAGGCTTTGAGCTGTCAGCACAGAACATGAAACAGGGCTCGAACTCACAAACCGCGAGATCATGACCTGAGTCGAAGTCGGACGCCTGACTGACTGAGCCAGCCAGGTGCTCCAAGATTTCATTCTTTTTTATGGCTGAGCAATATTCCAGTGTATATACATACCACCTTCTTTATCCATTCATCTATTTTTTTTTTAATTTTTTTTTCAACGTTTATTTATTTTTTTTGGGACAGAGAGAGACAGAGCATGAACGGGGGAGGGGCAGAGAGAAAGGGAGACACAGAATTGGAAACAGGCTCCAGGCTCTGAGCCATCAGCCCAGAGCCCGACGCGGGGCTCGAACTCAAGGACCGTGAGATCGTGACCTGGCTGAAGTCGGACGCTTAACCGACTATGCCACCCAGGCGCCCCTATCCATTCATCTATTAATGGACACTTGGGTTGTTTCCATATTTTGGCTATTGTTAAGTAGTGCTGCAACAAACATAGGAGTGCATATATTTTTGAATTAGTGTTTTTGTTTTCTTTGGGTAAATACACAGTAGTGGAATTACTGGTGTGTGTAGTACTTCTCTTTTTAATTTTTTGAGGAACCGCCATACAGTTTTCTCCATACAGTGGCTGCACCAATTTGCATCCCCACCAATAGTGTATGAGGTTTTCTTTTTTTCCACATCCTTGCCAACACTTGTTATTTCTTGTCTTTTTCATTTTAGCCATTCTGACAGGTATGAGGTGATATCTCATTGTGGTTTTGATTTGCATTCCCTGATTAGTGATGTTGACCATCTTTTATTGTGCCTGTTAGCCATCTGTACTTCTCTTTGCAAAAATGTCTATTCAGATTCTCTGTCCATTAAAATTATTTTAGTGTTTATTTTTGAGAGAGAGAGAAGCAGAAGAAGTAGAGGAAGAAGAAGAAGAAGAAGAAGAAGGAGGAGGAGGAGGAGGAGGAGAAGGAGGAGAAGGGAGAGAATGAGTGGGGGAAGGACGGAGACAGAGGGAGACAGTGAATCCAAAGCAGACTCCAGGTTCTGAGCTGTTAGCACAGAGCCAACATCAGGCTTGAACCCATGAACTGTGAGATCATGACCTGAGCTGAAGTCGGATGCTTAACTGACTGAGCCACCTGGATGCCCCTACCCATTTTTTAGTTAGGTGTGTGTGTGTGTGTGTGTGTGTGTGTGTGTGTGTTTGAATGTGTGTGTTGAGTTGTATACATTCTTTATATATTTTGGGTATTAACCCCTTATCAGGTACATGCAAATATCTTCTCTCATTCAGTAAATTGCCTATTTTGTTGATAGTTTCTTTTGGTGTGCAAAAGCTTTTTATTTTGGTGTAGTCCCAATCATTTATTTTTGCTTTTGTTTCCCTTGCGTGAGGAGATATATCCATAAATATGTTCATGAGGCTGATGTCCAAGAGATTACTATGTTTTCTTTTAGTTTTATAGTTTCAGGTCTCACATTTTGGTCTTTAATCCATATCGTGTTTTGTGTCTGGTGTAAGAAAGTGGTCCAGTTTCATTATTTTGCATATAGCTATACAGTTTTTCCAACACCATTTGTTGAAGAGACTGTCTTTGCCCCATTGTATATTCTTGCCTCCTTTGCTATAGATTAATTAACCATATAGGTGTGGGTTTATTTCTGGGCTTTCTATCCTGTTCCATTGATCTGTGTGTCTATTTTTGTGCCAGTATCATACTGTTTTGATTACTATAGCTTTGTAGTGTATCTTGAAGTCTGGGATTGTGATACCATCAGTTTCTCAAGATTGCTTTGACAATTTGATGTCTTTTGTTGTTCTATGCAAATTTTGGGATTTGTTCTAGTTCTGTGAATACTACTACTGGTATTTTGATAGTGATTGCATTGGATGTGTAGATTGCTTTAGGTAGAATGGGCATTTTAGTGATGTTAATTCTTCCAGTCCATGAAAATGGAATAGATTTCCATTTGTTTGTGTCATGTTCAATTTCTTTCACTAGTGTCTTAGAGTTTTCAGAGTATAGGTCAGTCACCTCATTGGATAAGTTTATTCCTAGTTATTTTATTCTTTTTGGTACAACTGTAATGGGACTGTTTTCTTAATTTCTCTTTCTGCTACTTTGTTATTAGTGTATAGAAATGCAGCATATTTCTGTATATTAATTTTGTATCCTGCAACTTTACTGAATTCATTTATCAATTCTAATAGTTTTTTGGTAGAGCCTTTAGGGTTTCCCATATACAATATCATGTTATCTGCAAATTGTAAAGTTTTACTTCTTCCTTACCAATTTAGGTGCCTTTTATTTCTTTTTCTAGTCTGATTGCTATAGCAAGGATTTCTAGTACTAAGCTGAATAAAAGTGGTGAGCATGGACATTCTTGTCTTGTTCTTGATCTTAGAATAAAAGCTCTCAGTTTTCTTGCGATTTCTTAGTTGATATTCTATTGTAAATAAGAGCTTACTTTTGTCCCTCATTTGTTTATGTCTTTTTAGCAATATAGGCTCATGGAATATTATCTTTTTTCAGTGGGTTATAATCTGATACTATCACTATTTATTCTGGTTCACATTGTATTCAATTTGGCCAGTGGGAGCTGCTTCAACTTGGCTACCATGTCCTTTCTATAGTCACCATAATTTTTGTGTTCTACCTTATGTTCTGGTACAATTTGACTTTCCAGACTTGTACTTTCCCTGCTCTAGTTTTGGAATGAGCCAGCTCCCCAAGGACATCTGATCCCTTTTATTGGAGAAAAGTATTTAGAAACAAAGATCTGAAAATTAGGTGTGCTCATTGCCTATAGTTCCATTTAGTGGTCAGAACTATACACACACACACACACACACACACACACATATGCATGTCCATATTATCTATCTATTATGCAAAACCTTGAGTTCACATCAATATATTTTTAAAAATGTTTAATTATTAAAAATTTTTTGATTTTTATTTATTTTTGAGAGAGAGACAGTGTGATCTTTATTTTTGAGACAGAGAGAGAGAGAGAGAGAGTGTGAGTGGGGGAGGAACAGAGAGAGAGGGAGACATAGAATTCAAAGCAGGCTTCAGGATCTGAGCTGTCAGCACAGAACCCCATACAGGGCTCGAACTCATGAAGTGTGAGATCGTGACCTCACCTGAGCAGAAGTCAGACACTTAACTGACTGAACCACACAGATGCCCCTTAGTGTTTATGTATTTTGAGAAAGAGAGAGACACAGAGAGAGGGCATGTATGTGAGAGAGGGAGAGGGGCAGAGAGGGAAAGAGAATTCCAAGCAGGCTCCATGCTGACCTCCCCCTGACCCCCACCCCAATGTGGGGTTTGATCTCACAACCATAAGATCACAACCTGAGTGGATATCAAGAGACAGACGCTTAACTGACTGAGTCACCCAGGAGCCCATCACATCAATATTTCCAAATCCAATATAATACCACATGATTCATCCTAGCCTTCATCCTTTTCATATTTGTAACTCCCTCAGACAGTGATAAACTTGTCTCTCATTACCCTTAATTTAGTTATGTATTTGCTCATTTCATTTTTGTGTGCCAAGCCCCTTATCTCCTTGGCTGTGTCCTTAGCTTTGACTTTGGTGGTCCACAGATCTCCTTAGTCCTGTTTCCTTACCACCAACTCTGCAGGGTCTGGCCACCTTTTGACCCTGGCTCCAGCTCTACAAGCCCCATATTAGCAAAGGATTTTAAATAGGGGAAAGGCATGATCAGATTTATCTCTGAGAACAATCAGCTTGATGGCAGGGTGGATTCAATGGATTAAAGGCAGTTAAGAAGCTACTGTAACAGTCTAAGCAAAGGCTTAAAATGGCCTAAACTAAAGCTGTAGCCATAAGAAGAGAGAACATATTAAAAAAAATTTATTTATTTATAAATGTTTTTATTATTATTGTTTTGAGAGAGAGACAGCGCGTGACAGGGGAGGAACAGAGACAGAGGGGGAAACAGAATCTGAAGCAGGCTCCAGGTTCCAAGCTGTCAGCACAGAGCCTGATGTGGGGCTCGAACTCACAAATCTCAAGCTCATGACCTGAGCTGAACTTCGACGCTTAACTGACTGGGCCACCCAGACACCCCTAAAAAAATATTTAGAGGATAAAGTCTATGAAACTGAGTGATTCATTTGATGTGGGGGTTTAAATAGAAGGGGCCTAATTTTTAACTTGGGAGAAAAGAGTAGATAGAGGATGTCACAAAGCAAGACAGGGAATTCAGGAGAAAAAGCAGATTTGAAGGGCAAAAGTGGGTAAATAGAAGATAATTGTTTCTTTTTGGCTATGTTGATTTGAAATGTCCATGGACACTGGAAATATTGTAGCTAGTTGGGCAGATAGTTTGAACATGTGCTTAAACATGATATCAAAAATGCTTCTCTCTATGCAGAAGTCCTGGGAAACAAGTGCTTTCCAAGGCCAAAGGACTCATTTTTTTTTTGTTTTTTGTTTTTTTTTAAGTTTGTTTGTTTGTTTGTTTGTTTATTTAGAGAGATAGAGGCAGAGGGAGAGAGGAGAGAGAGAATCCCAAGCAGGCTTTGCCTGAGATCATGACCTGAGCTGAAATCAAGAGTTGGGCACTTAACGGACTGAGCCACTCAGGTGCCCCCAAAGGACTCTTTATAAATCGCAGCAAATTCTCAGCTGCGATTCTGAAGCGCATTCTTCCTCCTGGATGTGGGTTGGCTGAACTTTGCACATAGGAATTAAAACAGAAACAGTTAAAATCTCAAAAGGAAGAGAAGAATAAAACAGGGACTCTGACAGACATAATTTTGTAAAACCTCTCATATATTGTCACTTTTTTATGTTTAAATAAAAGGAATATGGATGATTATCTTGAGAATAACATAAGGTGATCTTAGGAAGTTTATCTCACTCAACAGCCTGTTTGAGGCTGGTGTGGTGGTGGGGTGAGTAGGACCAAGGAAGGAGGACTTGATGGCAAAGCTAACTAAGTATTGCTAATGGAGCTCCAAAGCACTTCACAAAATCTATTTGATTTAACTATCATAAAACTCCATGGGTAGGTACTCTAGCTTGTATTTTTCAGATATGGGAAATGAGGTTAAATAAGTTGCTCATGGGAACATGACTAAGGGAGGAGAGTTGGGAGGCAGAGGTTTCAACCCAGGTCTGCCTATCTTAATCAACATCTGTGCTCTTAATTGCCCCACAGCATTGCTTTCCTAAAGGTGCAAGGACACAGCTTTCCTAAAGGTGCAAGGACTCCAGAGCCGACAGCTAGCAAAAGCAGAAGAGTTTCCGGTCTCCCCATGCCTGAGAAGAACGCTGAGGGTCTTTTGGACTAGAGTTTTCAATAATTCCTCTTCCTCTATGTGATTAGCTTCATCTGGACACAACCCATGAGGGAACAAACTGGAATTCCTCCAGATTAGATGGAGAAAGATTGCAAGGGATCTAAACTTTACTACAGATGGAAGGGGATGCTGTAAGACTGACAAACCATAAGACCTGACAGTCTCAAACACATAAAAGAGCTGTCATGTTGAAAAGGAATAGAACTTAGTGTTTTTCCTAAATCTGAGATTAATCCATGGCATAGTATTATGTGAAAATGTAGAATAAAAAATTCTATCAATAATTGCAAATATGTAAATGCTGAAGATGCATGTGGATAAAGATTGAGGGAACAAGGAAAAATGAAACATTGAGGTGTTCAGGTGATAGTATTATGGCCAATTTGTGTGTTGTTTTTTTTAGTTTTTAAGTATTGTTCTGCAAAAGGAAAATTTAACAAATAAAAGCAAACACACACAGGAAGACATGCAAATGGTGATAATCAGAGAAAAAATGTCCAGCCTCATTATAAAATAAAATAAAAAAAATAAGATACCATTTTCCATTTATCAAAATGACAGGCATTAAAAATAAGATAATAATCAGCACTAGCAAAGTCTCAGGAAATAATGTGTCAGTATAGTTCTGACTAGAGTGTAAATTTGTATACACTTTTAAGGGAAAATTTGACAAACTGTATCATAAAAAATAAAGTGACAATCCTTTGATGAGGCAATTCCACTTTTAACAACATATCCTAGGTAAATAAGAATGTATGCAAAGTTCTAGCTAAAAGGGTATTCAGTGAAGCCTTGTTCATAATGTGTAACAGTTAAAAATAACTTAAATGTCTATTGTTAGTGAGCTTTGTTCAGTGAATTACCCATACAATAGGATATTACGCAGACATTAAATTATGTGGTAAATTTTATCATAATTAAATTATTAAATCATAATTAAATCAATAATAAATTATACTATATTTAAGGACAATAAAGGAAGTTTGTAATGTAATAACTGAAGAAAGCAAGTAACTAAAGATGGTCTTTGTTTTTGTTAAAAAATATTTTATATATACATATACACATATGTATGTCATACGCATCCATACACACATAAATCGTTGATTTTTGCTCACGTGTAACATTTTAAAATGTATTATTTGATCTTATTACATTATTTATTTGTATTGCTTATACAGCAACACTTAATAAAAATAAAAGTAACATGAGTTTTTTCGTCTATTAAGTATGTAAGTTTAAAAAAATATGGATTAGATAACACGAAGTTCACAGCGCTTAGCTGATGATCAATAAATATTAGTTCCTCTCCCTTTCCAGTGACAGGAGGTATTTAAGCACAAGTTAGAAAATGGCAGACCTGGGATGTAGTTGAAGAAATTTAGGCAACAAGTTTACATCAGATGACCTCTAAAGCTCCTTTCAACTCCGGTGCTTCAACATTAGAACAATTCTTCCCTACTCACCTTTCAAACAATCAACTGGGATAATACAAAAAAATCATTGTTTTATTGAATATCTAGTAGTTGTGTCACTATTACTAACATTGTACACTGCGAATGGGGGGGGGGGGAGTGTGAAAAAAAATCAGGCACGAGGGAGGCCTGATGCAAATCTCAGCCCATTTTCTGACAGCTCTCTGGCTCCTCTTTTTGTGAATGACTGAGTGGCGGTCTTTAGGCCTCAGAGCAGACACTATCGGTGAGAAACAGTACTTTAAAAGAGAGAATTACTTTCCTTTTCCAAGGAGCTGCCGGGTGAACCAACGCAGAGGAGCGCGGCGCTCTTTCCAACCGCCTGTGAGTGTGGGGGACATTCAGTAAGGCACGGCCGGGGCGCTGTCTCCCTAGGTACAGACAGCGCAAGACGTGAGGGCCTCTCCCTTTGCGCCCTTCGCCGCCGGGCGCCAGGAAGTCGCACTACCCGGGGACAGACGTGGGACCCCGCGGGGCAGGAGGTCTCCGACAGACTCCCTCACAGCCCCCACGTGCACGACTGGCGCCGGGAGGCGGGGGCCACGGGCGGGGGCGGGGCGAAGGCCACGGGGCGGGGCGCCAGTTGCGCGCGCGGGGCGGGGGCGGGGCGCGCAGCGTGGTCTGGGCCGGCCCGGCGCTCCTTCTGCTTCCGCGCCCAGGCCCCGCAGGCCGAGCTCCTCCCCCGGCTCGGCCTCTGTCCCCTCCCCTGCCCTCTCTCCTCCTCCTCCTTCCTCCTCTTCCTCAGTGAGGCGCTCCTCCAGCAGCCAGGCAGCATGGCGGCTGTGGAGACGCGGGTGTGCGAGACGGACGGCTGCAGCAGCGAGGCCAAGCTCCAATGTCCCACCTGCATCAAGCTGGGCATCCAAGGCTCGTACTTCTGCTCCCAGGTAGACGCCTGCTCTCCCACGGCGCCGCCGCCGCTGGCGGACTTCCTTCCCTCTGTGCCTGCCCTCGCGGCCGGTCGGGACGCGCTCCTCCTCTTCCACCCCCCGGGCGCGCCTGCCGCGCTTCCTCCTACCCCCAGCCGCAGCGCCGCCGCCCCCTCCCGCCTCCGGAGAGCCTGGGCCCCTTCGACGCGGGCGCGGTCTGTAGCGGCCATGTGGGCTGGGGGCGGAAGCGGACTTGTCCCGGGTAGCTCGGAGGTCCTAAGGCGCCGCGTTTAGGGGCGGGTTCCCGCCGCGCATCTCCTGCCGGTGCTGGGGCTACCAGGTGTGCGGGCTGCCCGAGACAGGTGGGGACGCCCCGGGGAGGGGGCACGCCCCTCTGGCGTGTCTCCACAGCTCCCGGCAGGACTCTGATCGTGGTCACAGGGGGCTGCGGAGCTGGGTAGTCACTCTGGTCCCGGCGGGATTGGAGGTCGGAAGACACCCACTGGGTTTTGAGGACTGGGTTGCCTGGGGGTGGTGGGGGTCGCAGACAGGAGGAATGTTAGCTCCAGCCCCACCTGTGTCCTTGTGTTTTACTACCGCGCTTTGACACTTAAGCAACTTTGGACGTGGGGATAGAGAGGGGTCTGTAATTCATTCTTTTGCTTTGGCACCCAAAATTATTAATTTAGAAAACCGTAAGTTAGCGTTATGAGTCACCGTTCTCATTTACTGAATTTCCCACTAAGGGAAAAAGTCAGTTCCATTAAGGGTTATGCTTTAAGGCCGTGGTGTATTTTAGTAAGTTTTGTGCAGTGGAGCAAACCCAGCACTGAATGGGGTCTTGACAGAAACGTGTGCCAGTGTTTATGTTTACTGAAGAGTACTAGTGTTCCGGTTGCATTGGAACAGAGTATTGGCAGGGTAGCAGTGGTAAGGCTCGTAGTTACAGTCCAGATTTGTTGAAGAGAGACACGTGAAAGTTCAGGTTTAAATTAGTAGCGTCCTGTGGGGAGAAGAGCATGAACAAAGAGTCTGAAGGCCTGGGCAGGGCCCCGTCCTTGCCAATTACAGTGCAGTCTTGAACTAGTCAAGTTACCTAACCTTTCTGAGCTCCCACTGTGCAGAGGGAAAGGTGATACTTTCACTTACATATTTCACAAGGTTGTTCTGGAGCTCAAATTATCCAGTAAATGGAAATGTCGGTAAAACGTGAAGCACTTTTTTTGGTTTTAGAGGCTGTCAGTGCAGTGCAACACTGCCATATAAAAAATATCAATGAATGGAATAGAAACAAATATATAAGAACAGTAAATACAAGAATATGAATATCTTCAATATAAACTATGTAAACCTAAAGATGTATGTAAAATAAACAAATCCTTCAGGTCACAATACTTGTGCATAAGCCATTATGAGAGATCCTAGCTATATTGTATAGGTCATGTTTTTAGATAGGATATGATCCTTGACCTTGTTAATATCATTTGGAAAAAGTTGCACATGAGAAGAGTTGCTCTTTCTAAAAATAGCATTAGGACTACTCAGCATGCTAAACCTGGTATGAGTCCTTTTGTTTCTTAGAAATAATTTTCAAATTCTCATTTGTTGAAGCCTATGTGGGACCTGGATTTAAAACAAAACAAAACAAAAACCCAATAATTTGCTTTTGGAAATTATGTACATCTTTGTGTGGAATAATGTGGTTTTCATTGCGTTTAAGATTAGGTGGCATTTTGTAATGCCAAATGAGTTAATGTGTACACACACTTACCTGTTGAGATTTTAGAAAGGTACTGTGAAACTGTATTCATCCAGCATAGGTGATGTTCTCTTAGGCACGGTATTATTCAGTAGAAAGAACATTGGCTCATTAGGGTTTGTGGAAAAATGCCAACACAGTTATGAAAACATGAAACTAGGGCTTCTCCTTGCCACTTCTCTGATCATCTTCACTAGGAGTGGTCTGTCTTCTGTCTGCTTCTCTGGTCGCCAGCCTGGCTGTCTGGCCAGCTTGTGTGGAAACAAGCTGAGAGCAAGACTACAAGAGGCCATAACAGAAATAAGCCTTTCTTTTCCAGTTACTTCCTCACATCCCCTTCTTTATTTCCTTTATAATACTTTATACAATCTGTAATTTTCTCATTTATTTTCTTATTTATCTGTTTTTTAATTGGAAGGTGAGTTTCATGAATAAGCTGTCTCGTTCACTGCCCTCTTATTTCTCAACATGATGCTCTGTATGCAGTAGGTGGGCAGTGAGTGTTTGAATCAATCATAAGTGTATCACAGGGCTGCATAGAGAGGCTGCATTTGAATCATGACTTAATCATTTACTAGCCATGTGACTTTGGGCAAATAATATAGCTTCTTTATTTTCTGTTACATCCTTTTAAAATGGGGCCATTAATAGTACAGGGTTCAGTCTTCAGTAAATACTAAGAGTATGTAAAACATTTTGCACATTGGTAAATTTAATCGATGTTAGATTTTTTTTTAATATGAAATTTATTGTCCAATTGGTTTCCATACAACACTCAGTGCTCATCCCAAAAGGTGCCCTCCTCAATGCCCATCACCCACTTTCCCCTCCCTCCCACCCCCCATCAACCCTCAGTTTATTCTCAGGTTTTTGTTTTTTTAATGTTTATTTCTGAGAGACAAACAGAGCATGAGTGGGGGAGGGGCAGAGAGAGAGGGAGACACAGAATCCAAAGCAGGCTCCAGGCTCTGAGCTGTCAGCACAGAGCCTGACGCGGGGCTCGAACTTACAGAGTGTGAGATCATGACCTGAGCCGAAGTCGGTTGCTCAACCAACTGAGCCATCCAGGCACCCCTATTTTCAGTTTTTAAGAGTCTCGTGGTTTGGCTCCCTCCCTAACTTTTTTTTTTTTTTCGATGTTAGGTCTTAGTGTGATACTGTGTTTTATGCTTAAGGTAGAAATATTTTTATCTGAGATGCTTAAATTTTTTTTAAGTTTATTTATTTTTAGTAATCTCTACACCTAATGTGGGGCTCAAACTTACAACCCTGATATCGAGTCACGTGCTCCTCTGACTGAGCCTGCCAGGCACTCATAAGATGCTTAATTTTTTTTGTCTTAAAATTTTTTTTTAATGTTTATTATTTATTTTTAGATGGAGACAGAGATATATAGAGAGAGACAGAGCAAGAGCAGAGGAGGGGCAGAGAGAGAGGGAAACACAGAATCTGAAGCAGGCTCCAGAATCCAAGCTGTCAGCACAGAGCCCGATGAACTGTGAGATCATGACCTGAGCTGAAGTTGGATGCTTAAGTGACTGAGCCACCCAGGCACCTCTAAGATGCTTAATTTTAAGAAAAGTTTTGGTCCTTTAAATGAGTAAAATCTGTTTTACTTGAAAATCAAGCTTTTCAGGAATTTCTGATGTTTGATGGTATTTCCTTATAGATGCATGTCCATTTTTATTTAATAGTTTATTTTTTGTTTTAATTTTTTTTATGTTTCTTTATTTTGAGGGGGAGAGAGAGAGAGCACAAGTGGGGAAGGAACAGAGAGAGAGGGAGAGGGAGGGAATCCCAAGCAGGCTGCACAGTGTCACCACAGAGCCCGATGCTGGGCTTAAACCCACAACCCTGTGAAATCATGATATGAGCCGAAATCCAGAGTTGGATGCCTAACCAACTGAGCCACTGAGGCGCCCCAGTAGTTTAGTAGTTTCAATAGTAGTATAGGAGTTTACTTCTACTTCCTAGGAGTCTGTAAGAACATTTTGAAGATGGAGGCTGTGCTTTACTTATTTTCATTTTCTCTACCTTGTACACTGTAGGCACTTAGTTTATTAACTGAAAGAAGAGAGGTTGATGGGCCTGAGAAGGAAAGCATAGAGCATTCTTGCCCTTAGTGAATATCAGCCCAGGGCAGATGCTACCTTGTGTGTAGTTAAAGGATCAAGCTGAGAACACATGAGTGATTTCCAATCATTTATAAGATACAATAACTAAAAGATAGTATAGTGTGAGTGGAAAGAGACTGGGTATATAGTCTGACCTAGGGTTAAATCTTTGCTGCTATGTTCTTGGCTAAGTTCTCTCTTAAATTTGTAGTAGAGGGCTAATGGTGTATCCTCTTCATGGAGCTGAGGGGAAGGTGAATAAGAGAGCGTGCAAAGTGCTTAGCACAGTGTTCAGTGAGTGGTTTTATTATGCATATTGCCTCACATCTAATACCCTTACACTTAGTTATGAGGAAGGTTTAAAAATGTTTAGGAAGAAGTATCATTTGTTTATGAAAAATATTTTTTTAATTATGAAAACAATTTTTAAAAAAACGTTTATTTTAGAGAGAAAGAAAGTGTGTGCATAAGTGGGGGAGGAGAGAGAAAGAGAGAGAGAGAGAAAATCTCAAGCAGGCTCTACAATGCCAGCGTAAAGCCTGACACAGGGCTTGATCTCATGAGCCATGAGATCATGACTTGAGCCGAAATGAAGAGTTGGACATTTAACCGACTGAGACACCCAGGTGCCGTAAAACAATTTTTATTCTCCATAATAGCTATCAAAAAGTAAAATTATAAAATAATGTTATTTACAGTAGCACCCAAAGAAATCAAATAACTAGGGAAAATCTAATAAAAGCAATGAAAGATCTCTACACTAAAAAAAGTATGTACCAGTGCTGAGAGAAATTAAAGAAAAGCTAGAAATGGAGGTATATATGGGTATACCTAATTGTATTGTGCTTGCTTTATTGTGCTTTACAGATACTGTGTTTTTTGTTTAAATTGAACGTTTGTGGCAACCCTGTGTCAAGCAAGTTTCTTGGCCCCATTTAGCTTACTTAGTGTCTCTGTCACATTTTAGTAATTCTCAGAATATTTAGAACCTTATCATCATTATTTTATTTAAAATTTTTTAGTTTGAGTATAGTTGACACACAATGTTACATTAGTTTCAGGTGTATAACAGTGATTCAACATCTCTGTACCTTTAGGCTGTGCTTACCACAAATATAGCTACCATCTGTCACTATACGGCACTATTACAATATCACTGACTACGTTTCCTGTGCTGTGCCTTTTATTCCCATGCCTTATTCATTCCATGACTGGGAGCCTGTATCTCCCACTCCCCTTCATCCATTTTGCCTACCCCCCACACATGTGCTCCTGTCTGTTTATGAACATTTTGAACAAAGTCTTGCAGTAGGTTCTTTCAAAGAAGCAGTGGCAAAGTCAGGTGATGAACTGGGTCTCCAGGAAGAAAGTTGAGTAGCTGAGCATCTTGTGGGTTGGAGTTGGAAAGGAAGGAAGGAATTGCCCTTCCAACATACAGCATCTTTGAAATGCAACCCTGTCCTCTGAAATTCTTTCTCCTTTTGTATCAAAGTTCCTGATAATGCAGCGTATTTCTGGAACTCATCATTGATGGAGATATTACCATATTGTATTTTATAAGGATTATCTTTACATTCCTCACATTATGTCATACCACCCCTAGATAACTACTGTAAGTTAGGTGATTGGGTATAACTATCAGAGCTTCTTATGAAGCTCATCGATCTTATAAAGATCATTGTTGGTTTGCAGACTTTGTGGTGGTCAGTGGGGATCTTTTTTTTTTTTTTAAGCTTATTTATTTATTTATTTTGAGAGGGACAGAGAGACAGAGAAGCCCAGGCACGCTCTGCGCTGATAGGACCCACCAGTGTCGGGCTCGAACTCATGACCCATAAGATCATGACTTGAGTCAAAGTCAAGATGCTTAATCGACTGAACCACCCAGATGCCCCAGTGGAGATCTTTTTATTGACATGCTTATATTATAAACAAACGTGTTGGCATTTTGGCATGAGTTATACTTATATTCCAGTAGAACTTATAAAAAGCAAGCCTCTGGGGCACCTGGGTGGCTCAGTCGGTTAAGTGTCTGACTTTGGCTCCTGTCATGATCTTGCAGCTCATGGGTTCGAGCCCCATGTCGGCCTCTGTGCTGACAGCTCAGAGCCTGGAGCCTGCTTTGGAGTCTGTGTCTCCCTCTCTCTCTGTCCCTCAACTCACACTCTGTCTCTCTCTCAAAAAATAAATAAACTTTTTTTTTTTTTTTTTTTTTAAGCAGCATTTGGTAGGTAATCAAAAGTGGAACAAGTCTTTAATGAATTTTTTAGAGATTGAAGGGCTGTTGGTAGTAGGTGTGATCTTATATTGTTCATACAGTTTGTGGATAGATGTTTTAGTCGCTTTTTTTCTTTTTTCTTTCTTTTTTTTTGGTGAGTCTGACATACAAAAAATTATTTGGCATAGAAAATTTTTAGTTTGGTCTTAGTAAAATTGGCAGGGGTGGCGTGACAGACACATAAGCACATAGCTAAGCGCATGCTTAGCTGCTCTAGATGTTAGGAGGGAAAAGCAATGGCATGGTAACTCTTGTATTAATTACTGAGGAATTGTCCTTGGTATTAATAGCAAACCCATTTAGTAGATATAATATAGACAGGCATACTCTGTAAAGCAACTATTGTGAATCTCTGCATATCAAAGATTTAATGTAATGGAGTATAAATATAATTACTACCCTTTCTGCTTGATCATGAACCTCTCCTGACCTCACAGTTTCAACATGAAGCATTTGCTTATTCATGCTTGGGCAGGTAGTACTCCTAGCTCAACAATTACACCTTTTTCTTTTGATTTCTTTGATTAGTATCAGTCTTGTGTGTGGCTTTGAATAAAGAGCAGTTCAACACACTCTGTAAGCTGTGTCTTGTCTCAACATGTTTGGCAGCTATAGTTAAACCTGGGAGAGGGACCCTGTAATTCTTCCCCCGAGTTATATATTGCAATATATCTCTTGTAGCACTCGCTATTCGCAATAGCTAAGTTGTGGAAACAACCAGAGTGTCCATGGGTGGGTGAATGGATAAATAAAACGTGGCATATACACATAGTGGAATACTATACAGCCTTAAAAAATGAGATTCTGCAGTGTGCCATAACATATATTAACTGATACAAGCCAGTTAACAGACACTACATGATTCCAGTTACATGAGGTATCTAAAATAGTCAAATTCATAGAACCAAAGAATATAATGGTAGCTGCCAGGGGCTGGGAGGAGGGAGAAGTGGAAGGTGCTAATCAGGCATTAAGTTTCAGTCACACACACACACACACACACACACACCCCTCTAGAATAAGCTCTAGAGGTCTGCTGTTCAACATTTTACCTACAACAAGGAAAATTATATTGACACTTAAAAAAAATTCTCTCCTATTTTTGTCTCCAGTAACTTACCTGTTTTACCATAAAATTCAGTAGGGACTTCTTCTTGATACACTAGAGCTGTGCCATGTCTGTTGGAAAGCATTCTTAAAAACGCTGTTAGCTGGGGTCTGCTAGTGTCCCATTTATCTGGGTCATAGCTCAGGCCTCTAGTGGTTAGGATAAAAAAGATAAATTGTGACTGTAGCAATTTCCTTAATAAAGTAAGAGGAGACAGAGACTTCTCCATATTGTAAACCTGTCTTTAATGATTTTCCCTTGATGAAAGGTACAAAAGGGCAACCTTTTATATCACGTTCCGAAGGCTACTTTGTCTTATCCATCAAGCTATGACGTTAAATCACTCAGTAAAATAGGTAAATGTAAGTGCCATTAGACCTGCCTTGGCTTCCCCCTCCCTCCCTCAAATGGGACGTGACTTTTTGGGTGAAGGGATTTATTTTATTCCTGGTTGTTTTGCTAATTGGTACTACTGATAGGTTTGATTATTTGAATACTGATAACTGCATTGTTCACTACTAAGCAAATGCAGAGAAAAATATAAATGCAGTTATTGTGTGAATAATTTAGTATTGTTTTTGAATTGAGGTTTTATGTACCTTAAAGTCAGGATCTATATATAAGTATTATCTTTTTTTTTCTTTCCTAAATTGTTTTCGTTAGATTTTGAGTAGAATTAAAAACTACTGGTAAATCATCCATAGAATCTAAAAAGAAAAAAAAAAAGACATGGTAAATGCCTAAGCGCTTAAGTTATTAAAAAGAATATTACTAGTAAAACAAGTAAAACCAGAAGGCTCCGATGCTTTCCTCACACAAGAGGTACTACATATCCTGAATTTTGTGTTTATCATTCATTTGCTTTCCCATATGTTTGATTCCTTAGATAATGCATTGTTTACTTTTGATGTTTTTGAAAATTTTGTAAATGAAATCACTGCTAGTATTCTTGTGCAACTTGCTTTCTTCGTTTAACATTAAGTTCTTAAGATTCATTCGTGTTGTGTGCAGCTCTAGCTCATTCATTTTCATTCTCTATGGTATTCCAATGAATTCATATATCATAGTTTATTCATTTCTTTGTTAATGGAAATTTGGGTTGTTCTAAGTTTTTGTTATTTTAAACAGTGCTGCTTTAAATAGTCTTGTACCTAGCTCTTGGTGCCTGTGTGCAAGAGTTTCTCCTGGGTATATACCCAGGAGAAAAATTCTTGAGTCATAGGATACGTATGTGTTTAGCTTTATTTTGATGGTGCCAAATTGTTTTTCAATGCGCTTGTACTTCTACTCCCATCATCCAAAACTTTATATTGTTCTATATCCTAGCTAGGACTTGAAATTAACAGACATTTTGATTTTTGTCAATCTGGTCTTTTGTGTTACTTCTGAATAACAACATTCATTGGGTTATTTGTATGTTTGTAAACCTGAAAAAATTTAACTGTCCTCAGGGACTTAATAGTTACTTGTACAAACAGGAAGTACTTTAAAAAAGACAAGTGATTGAATCATTGTGTTGTGCACATGAAAGTAATATTATATGCAAGTATACTTCTCTTAAGAAAAATAACAAGGGGGCGCCTGGGTGGCGCAGTCGGTTAGGCGTCCGACTTCAGCCAGGTCACGATCTCGCGGTCCGTGAGTTCGAGCCCCGCGTCGGGCTCTGGGCTGATGGCTTGGAGCCTGGAGCCTGTTTCCGATTCTGTGTCTCCCTCTCTCTCTGCCCCTCCCCCGTTCATGCTCTGTCTCTCTCTGTCCCAAAAATAAATAAAAAACGTTGAAAAAAAATTAAAAAAAAAAAATAACAAGGAGGGGCGCCTGGGTGGCTCAGTTGGTTAAGCATCCATCTCTTTGTTTTGGCTCAGGTCATGATCTCATGGTTCATGGGTTCAAGCCCCACATCGAGCTCTGTGCTGACAGCACGGAGCCTGCTTGGGATTCTGTCTCCCTCTTTCTCTGCCCCTCCCCTGCTCACTCTCTGTCACTCTCAAAAATAAATAAATAAACATTAAAAAAAGTTTTTTTTTTTTTAAAGAAAGAAAAATAACAAGGAGGTGCTAAGTGAAAGAGACAAATAATTATTTTTTCCTTTATTTTACAATTTTATTAAGTTCCCTAGTTTTTTATTTTGAACAGTTTCAAACCATAGAAAAATTTAAAGGTGAATATTATAACTAATTGCAGTATACTCATCACCTAAATTAATGGTGTGCCTTGCTTGCTTTGTGTCTGCTTGTGTGTATATTGCATTTTTGTATGTATTTGTTGAAACATTTGAGAATAAGTCACAGACAACATGTCACCACAGCCATTAAATATTCAGCATGCGTTCTCTAACGACAAGGACGTTTTTCTTTCTTAACTACAGTGCCATGATTACATTTAAGAAAATTGACAAGGATTCCCTAATGTCGTCTAATAGTCAAGCCTGTTCATATTTCTCAGTTATTCGCTAAGCACGTCTTTAATAGTTGTATGTTTTGCTTTTTGTTATTTTTTGGGATCAAAATCCTGTCAAAGCTCACAGATAGCATTTGATTGTCCTCTCAGCCTTTTTTAATTTGGAAGAGTTCTCTCATCTTTATTTCATGATGCTGACTTTTATAGAGACTAGTCAGTTGTCTTATAGAGTGTCACACATTCTTGATTTTTTGATTATTTCCTTATAGTGTCTTTAAGTTGTTCTTATTTTCCTTAAGCCAGATATTAGGTCCAGAGGCCTAATTGGAATATGTCAAGATTCCCTTGAAAAGACTCCTGGGTGATGCTGTGTGCCTTGTATTGTATCACATCAGGAGGCACAGAACACCCGGTTGTCCCACCACTAAACTTGATCTCTTTGTTAAAGTGCTACCAGATCACCACTGTAAACACATTTTTCACTTAGCAATGACTGTGTAATCTGTGGGGTGATCCTCTGGCACTATGAGAATATGCTTTTTTTCAACATGCTTTCTCCTAGTGGTTTTAGTATCCATTAATGATGCTTGTCTGATAATTATTCCAATAGGGGTTGCAAATGGTGATTCCCCTCCCCACTGCATTCTGGCATTTAATAGCTGATTTTTTTTTCTTGTAAGGAAGAGTTTATCTTTATCAATTGGCTAATAAATTATGTTCCACCTAAAAACGTACTATAGTGTTTATTTATTTTTGAGAGAGGGAGACAGAGCACGAGTGGAAGAGTGGCAGAGAGAGAGAGGGAGACACAGAATCCGAAGCAGGCTCCAGGCTCTGAGCGGTCAGCACAGAGCCTGACGCGGGGCTCGAACCCACGGACTGAGAGATCATGACCTGAGCCAAAGTCGGCCGCCCAACCAACTGAGCCACCCAGGCGCCCCAAAACGTACTATAATATTCCTACTAAAAAGACATGTAATGGTAATGCATCGCTCACTTTAAACGGTCACAAATGTTTGTTGGAGTTTTCACATTTTTCAGTATAGGGACCTTTGAATTTTTTTCCCCTTCATTAAGCATTAAAATAAGTTACAGTCCTTACTCTTTTTGATGTTCAAATTGTCTCAGATTCAGTCAGTGGTACCACTTTCAAAGTGACTTCTGTATCTTTTTGACCTTCCTTCATTAGTCTCTGATTGCTTCCTGGCTTTCTGCTACAAGACAAATCAGATTTACCTTGTTATTTCCCTATCCCAGACATAGAATCAGTCCTGTCTCTAAGGAGCTCTTGTTTTTGGTAGGAATGTCTTTAGAAATCCAGATCTGGGTGCTTTAAGTATGTTTCATGCTCCTGGAGGGTCCTTGTCTCTAGGAAAAGGAGTAGTAAGATCTTCAGGAAATTTTGCTGATGACCATATGAGGGACATAAATCAAACCTCTACAGGGCAGTTTTTCTAAAGGAGTACACTAAATAGGTGAAAAAATGCTATAGGTAAGGACAGGTCCTAGAAGACCTCCTGAAGGAGGTGAGTTAAGAACTGGATTTTGATAAATTACAAAAATAAGTGAAAGTGAAAAAGTGAATCAGAAGGTGTGCATTAGGGTGTAGGAGAGGACATTCTTTCCAGGGGAAGGATGAACTTATGGAAGTAGAGATCCAAGCTGAGAAGGTGTTGTGTCATAGCAAATAGAGTAGCTTTACTGTAGTGAAGAGTAGGAGTAGTTAGTAGGGACAGAGACCTTGCTGTTCCCTTAAGTATATTTTTTGAAAATGTAAATATCTCCTTTTGGCTTTCATTGTAAAAAGCAGTACATGATCTTTGCATAAATTTAATAGAAGCATGTAAAGTAAAAAGTCCATCATGATGATACCTAGAAGAATGCCTGCATTTAAAACCTGGCTTTATGTTTTTTGGACATGTTAATTAATCTGTCTGTGTCTCAGTTTTCTCATCTGTAAAATGGGATGATAATATTACCTACCTCTTAGAGTTGTAGGATTAACAGCATTGATACATGGTAAGCGTCTAAATCTGTGCTTGGCATATAGTACATGCTCAAATGTTAGCTGTTTTTAATTTTTCAAAACAAAAATGAGGTCATTGCTCTTACATAGAGCTATTCAGTTTTAGAACTTAACCTTTTTTCTTTTTTTTCCCTTAAATTTATTCTGGAAGAGAGCGTGCATGAGTCAGGGGGAGGGACAGAGAGAGAGGGAGAGAGAATCCCAAACAGGGATTCTGACATGGGGCTTGATGCTATGAACCATGAGATCATGACCTGAGCTGAAATCAAGAGTCGGTCTTAACTGACTGAGCCACCCAGGTGCCCCTTAACTTTTTTTAAAGTTATGTCTTTTTTTTTCTTATTGTAAAAAAAACCCACAAACGACCACTGTCACCATTTTTAAGTGTACAATTTTGGTAGTGTTAAGTATATGTACTACATTGTTGTTGTGCAGATCTCCAGAAATGTTTCATTTTGCAGAACTGAAACCCATTAAATAACAACTCTCCTTTACTCCCTTCTTCTAGCCTAGCTAACCACCATTGTGCTTTCTTTATACATGAATTTGAATATTTTAGATACTTCATACAAGTGGAATCACATAGTATTTGTCCTTTTGTGACTGGCTTATTTCACTTAACATAGTGTCCTTAAGGTTCATCCATGGTGTAGCAAGTGACAGGATTTACTTCCTTTTTATGGCTGCAGAGTGTTCCATTGTGTGTATGTACCACATTTTGTTTGTCTGTTCATCCTTTGGTAGACATTTGGGTTGCTCCCATCTCTTGGCTATTGAGAACAGTGCTGCTGCTGAATGTGCTGTCCAGATGTCTCTTTGACCCTGCTTTCAATTCTTTTGGATATATATTCCGAAGAGGGATTGCTGGATCTTTAACTAGTTATATGTTCATTTTTTGAGGAACCATCATACTGTTTTCTATAGCAGCTACATTATCCCAGTATGGTTTACATAGTAGTTTACAGTTCCACCAACAGTACACAAACATCCCAGCTTCTCCAAATCCCTGCCAGTATTTTCAGGTTTTTTTGATAGTAGCTTATCCTAGTGGGTGTGAGATGATATGTCATTGGGTTTTGATTTATATTTCTCTGATGACTAGTGATATTGAGCATCTTTTCAGATGCTTATTGGCCTTTTTATTTATTTTTTTAAAATCATTGTTGGAGAAATGTCTGTTGAAGTCCTTTGCCCATTTTTTAAATCAGGTTATGTGATTTTTTTCTAGTTGGGTTGTAGGAGTCTTTGTATATTCTGGATATTCACCCCTTATCAGATATGTGATTTGCATATCTTTTTTACCATTCCATAGGTTGCCTCTTCACCTTTGATTGTGTCCTTTGATGAGCAAAAGTCTTAATGTTTGATGTAGTCCCACTTTATTTTTGCTTGTGTTGCCTTTTCTTTTTGGTGTCACATGCAAGAAATCATTGTATCTAATGTCATGAAGCTTTTCCCCTGAGTTTTATGGTTTTAGGCCTTATGTTTACTTCTTTAACCAATTTTGAGTTAATTTTTATATATGGTGTAAGATAAGGGTCCAACTTCATCTTTTGCATGTGGATCTCTAGTTTTCCTAACACCATTTATTGAAGGGACTGTCCTTTCCGTATTGAGTGGTGTTGGTACTCTAATAAGGTCATTTAACTATATATCTGGGGGTTTATTTCTGGACTCCATTCTATTCCAGTTGTCTCTATATTTGTCTTAATGGCAGTATCATACCGTTTTGATTATTGTAGCTTTGTAGTATGCTGTATGTATGTAGTATGTAGTATGACACTTTGTAGAAGTGTCAGTCTTCTGAGTTGGTTCTTTTTAAAACTAATTGTTTTGGTTGTTTGGGGTCCCTTTAGATTCTATATGAATGTTAGGATGACTCTTCATTTCTGCAAAATAAGTTTTTGAGATTTTAATAGTGATTTTGTTGAATCTATAGATTGCTTTGGGTAGTACTGACATCTTAACAGTATTAAGTCATTCAATCCATAAACAGGACTGCTTTCCATTTGTATGTGCCTTTAATTTCAGCACTGTTTTGTAATTTTCTGTGTATAAGTCCCTTGCCTTGTTAGATTTATTTCTAGGTATTTTATTCTTTTTGATGTTATAAATGGAGTTGTTAATTTCCTTTTCAGATTATTCACTGTTAGTATATAGAAACATTGTTGCATGTTGATTTTGTATCCTTCAACTTCACTGATTTTGCGTATTAGTTCTAATAGTTTTTCACTTTAGAATCTTTAAGAAGTTTTCTACATATAAGATTATGTCATCTGTGAACTAAGATAATTTTGCTTTTCCTTTCTAGTTGGAAGCCCTTTATTTCTCTTTCTTGCTTAATTGCTCTGGCTAAGAATTCCAATACTGTGTTGAATAGCAGTGGTGAGAGTGGGCATCCTTGAGTTATTTCTGGTCTTAGAGGAAAAGCTTTCACTCTTTTTCCATTGACTGTGATGTTAGCTGTTGGCTTTTATTATGTTGAGGTAGTTTCTTCTGTTCCTAACTTAAGTGTTTTTATCATTGAAAGCGTGTTGACTCTTGTCAAATGTTTTTCCTGCATCAATTGATAATTACTTTGATTTTTGTCCTTCATTCTGTTAATGTAGTGTTGAATTTTATATACTGATCAGTTGACTTTGTGTGTGTTGAACCATCCTTGCATTCCAGGAACCCATGTCATCATGGTGTATAATTTTTTAAATGTGTTGTTGGATTTGGCTTGCTAATGTTTTGTTGAGGATTTTTGCATCAATATATTTTTTATTTTTATTTTTTTTAATGTTTTTTATTTATTTTTGAGAGAGACAGAGACAGAATGTGAGTAGGTTGGGGGCAGAGAGAGAGGGAGACACAGAATCGGAAGCAGGCTCCAGGCTCTGAGCTGTCAGCGCAGAGCCCGATGTGGGGCTTGAACTCAGGAGTCGTGAGATCGTGACCTGAGCCGAAGTCGGATGCTCAACCAATTGAGCCACCCAGGTGCCCCTGCATCAATATTAATCAGGGATATTGGTTTGTAGATTTGTTGTGGTGTCTTTTGTCTGGCTTTGGTATCAGGATATCACTGGCTTTGTAGAATGAACACACTGAGAATTTACCCTCTTTATTGTTAGTTGAGTTTTCTCTCTTTTTTTCTAAGTAGCTAAGGGTTTGTCAATTTTGTTGATCTTTTAAAAAATATTCCACTCTTAGTTGTGTTCATTCTTACCCCCCACCATTGTTTTTTATCTTTTATTAATCTGTTGTAATCTTTATCATTTCCTTTCTTCTGCTAGCTTTAGATTAGGTATGTTCTTTTTTAAAGTTCCCTGAGGTGTAAAGTTAGTGTTATTAATTTGAGATCTTTTTTCCTTTTTAATGTGTGAATTTATAGCTATAAACTTCACTTATCCTGCATCCCATAAATTTTGGTATGTTGTGTTTTGTTCTCATTTGTCTCAAGGTATTTGGTAATTTTCTTTGTGTCATTCTCTTTGACCCATTGATTGTTTAAGAGCACATTGTTTAGGGGTGCCTGGATGGTTCAGTTGGTTGAGTGTCCAACTTTGGCTCAGGTCATGACACTGCGGTTTGAGGGTTCCGCCCACATTGGGCTAGCTGCTCTCAGCATGGAGTCTGCTTTGGATGCTCTTGTCTCCCTCTCTTTCTGCCCCTCCCCCACTCATGCTCTGTCTCTCAAAATTAAAAACATTAAAAAAGGAGAGTACATTGTTTAATTTCCACACATTTGTGGATTTTTCCAGTTTTCCTTCTAATTTACTTTTTTTTTTTTAACACTAAAACATTGTAGAATTCTTTGTATGCTTGAAAGTAAGGTTATTTCCATTACTTTTAATAATGATGTAGGGTTTATTTGCATGGTTGAATCAGAATTTAAACCATATTATATTGATGGATGTCTAAACTCTCTTTAGCTTTTCACAATTATAAACAATACTGCAGTGAGCCTTAAATTGCATGTTTGCTTGTTTGTCAGGTTATTTTCCTTGGCTAAGTTTTTGGAAGTGGATATTATGATGAGCACTGAGTAATGTATAGAATTGTTGCATCAGTACGTTGTTCACCTGAAACTAATATAACTGTATATCAATTATACTTAAATATATAAATTTTTTGGAGGGAAGTGGAATTACTGGCTCAAATGGTATTTTTCTGTGTGGGAATATATATTTATATGTGTTGTATATTTATATACATGTTATATTTGATACATGGAGCCTTCTTGGTATCAGTTGATCATTCAAGACTCATTAACACTGAATGGTGTGTCTGTTTACTCAGACCCTTATCAACATGAATTGATTTTAGTTTTGAGAGGGCAGAAAAGAACAAGATAATACAGGTTCTTAAGGAGGCAGGAGTAGGTAGGTGTTCACATTAGGAAAATCATTTAATGTTAATTCTAGCAACTACTTGTAGGATGGTTTGTGGTTTGGAATAAGAAAAGATTGGAGAGAGGAGAGGGTTCTGGTAAGGATACCATTTGGTAAGCTGTTTTGGTAATTTGACATGTCAGTAGAGCCTAAAATAGGGTGGGGATATTGGGATTAACTAGATAAGAATAAAATAGGAAAAGACTTGTTCTAGCAGTGAAATGAAAACACAGGTCTCTTAATTCTGTTGGTACTTTATTGCTCTCCAGTGATTCACAATCCTGGAAATAAATAAGAATCCCCTATGTAGCCTGTCCTCAGAAAAGAAAGCTTTCCAGGTGTTTCTTTTATGTAGCCAGGATTAAGAACCATACTCTCTCATAGCAGCTCCTAAAACTGGTAGACCTTTGCTGGTGCTAAAGAAAAAATACGTTCTCTTGGGGTGAAAACTAAAGGTTTACACAACTAGTTATAAGAGGTAATCAATACACAGTGCTTTGGTGCTGTTAAATAGGTGGAGACTAAAGCAGTGAGACAAAGTGCTCTCAAACAAGCACCAAATAAGTACAGGTGACCTGTTAGGCTTGGTGGTGGGGTGGGGTGTGGTGGACATTTATATAGGGAAGGTAGCATTTGAAATAGACCTGAAGGGATAGGTAAGGCTTCTGAGAACTCAGATGTAAAGGTGAGTGTCAGGAGCACATAGACCAGGTTGTGCAAAGGAAAGGGAAGTGTGTTTGGGGAACTTTAAGTCTAGTTTTAGTTTGGTCATTTGTACATTTCTCAGAGATGAGCAGGGAAAGATTGCCAACTTAAGCATTCAGAGGTTGATTTTTTAGGAAATGGGCAGTCACTCGGGGCTTTGGGTGGTCCTTGGCTGATAACGAATGGAAGAAGAGAAAGAGGGAGATTGTGGTTTAGGGAAGGAACACTGTTCAGTCATCAAGAGTTACTAGGAGATGTGAGAATGTTCTTGACGACCTCAGTGATTTTTGAAGGTCATGACCAGGTTGCTTCATGGCCTCAGCAAGTAAGGGGAAGGTGGGTGCGCTTATACAGGTGAGAGGTGTTTCTTAGGAATATTTTCTTGAATCTTCAGGTATCTTGAAATACAAGCCTTTAGCTAATTAAGCTGTTTCATGAGATAGTTCCCCAGTTTATTTAATGAGAATAATCCTATTAGTCCTCTTATTAAAAAATTGGGATTTGATGTAAGTTTCATGAACTAAATATAAAGCACTCTGAAATCCTTTGAGGAAAGTAGAAGGCTATTTGGTGGAGAGCTACTTTTCAGTGAATGTGTGAAATTTCAAAATGTTAGTTGATGCTGGCTACATTGAAAATACAGTTGGGAGAAAAATCGATGTGGGACAGAGTTGATCTCCAGTGCATCATAAGCTTCTTTAGAATACCAAGTAGTCTGAAAAATGTAAAACGTGTTGTGTTTTTCCAGGAGTATGTTCTTGTTGTAAGTGTTCTTTGCTGAAGCAGAGTCAAGCATGATTATTTTTAAATCTTGGTAATTACTGCATAGCTTGTGACTTTTTAAAACAGATATGAAAAAATAATTTTCCATGAATGCTTAAGGGGTATTTTAAATGTTGATCTTTATATATTATCTTGGGTTGTTTTACTTTGCCCACCATGAAGTGAGGATGGAGAAGGATTTTGAAATATGATCCCTTTAAAAATTTATGCTGCTTTTAGTTTATTCAAAGTTTACCTCAGAATCAAATCAGTGGTACAGATCACAGTGGAATAGATTATTAAGTGAATTGTAGAGGCAGTTAGAAATGTCAGTTCCCACTGAGGGACAGATGGTATTTAAAATCAGTTATTATTATCTTCTGTACTCTTGAAGAAAGGTAAGGTTTGAATGGAGCAGAGGAGGGCATCTGATTATTTAAGCTTAATTGCTTTGAAAGATACATTTAGAGTTGGGCACAGGTGGGAGTGGCACCAGCTCCCTGCTCCTGTCTCAGAGAGCTCTTTTTTTTTTTTAATGTTTATTTTGAGAGAGAGAGAGTGCGTGCGCGTGTGCGAGTGGTGGGAGGGGCAGAGAGAGGATCCCAAGCAGGCTTTGTGAGGTCATTGCCAGGTCCGACGAGGGTCTCGAACTCATGAACCTCGAGATCATGACCTGAGTGGAAATTAAGAGTCGGTTGCTTAACCAACTGAGCCATTCAGGTGCCCCATCTTATTTCCCCTTTACTGAGCTGTCCTTCTTCAGAGCCCTGCCCTGTGAGCTTTGTAGCTGCATAAAAAGAGTGGACCTTGGAACCTGAAAGCCCAACAGCTGTTTGAGCTGGTTCAAGTTATTTAACCCTTTCCTGTTTTAGTTTCCCCATCTGTAAAATGGGAATCTTAATATCCGATTCCTAGGATAAGTGTGAGGTCTGAGTGAGATAACGCATGTAAGGTGCCTGCCACACACACAAAAAAGGCTCTCAACAAATGGTAGTTCCAATCGACAAATGTTGACTGGAGGCTAGACAGGCCTTTATCTCTAATGGACAGTGATCCTCTTAACTCAGCTTGACAGAAACCTTCCTCTATAGATTTTTGCCACCTGGTCCTTTCTATTCATTAAGATGGCAGGAATTTGTATTTTTGAGACAAGACTCTGAAGCAGAGATGTTATGACAGCTTCCCTATTACCTGTTGACCAGTAATAATAAGGGTTGGTATTAATATTGAAATGGTAGTTAGACAGGAAAGGGAAGACAGGGCAGCAAGAAAACCCTGAATTAAGAAATACCAACAATACATACTGAGAGACTTAAAATGCCCACAACTTTGAAAACAAATACTGTGAAGTTGTATTGTGTAGTATAAAAAGGAATAATCTACCATAGTCAGCTAGTTTATTTCAGGGAGTTAGAAATCATGAAATAATAGGAAAAGCTATTAATATAGTAATATATCAAATCATTACATCAAATACAAAAAATTGCTTCTATGGATGCCAAAAATGAATTTCATAGGTTTCAGCACGAGTCTCTAATATTTTTAGAGTAGAAATAGAAAAACTATTTCCTGAATGTGAGAAAAAGTGTAAGAGTCCTCCAATTCTTTTCTTCTTTTTCAAAATTGTTTGAGCAATTCTAGTTTGTTTGCATTTTTATATAAATTTTAGAATTGTACTTTTTTATATCTAAAAGAAAAATCCTGATTGGAATTGCTTAAAACTTATAAATGAATTTGGGGAGAATTGACATCTTTCAGATGTTGAGTTTTCCACTCTGTGCATATAAGATACCTCTCTACTTATTTAGGTCATATTTGATCTCTTATTATTAACTAGTTTTCAGCCTATAGCTGCTGTTCACGTTTTGTTACTTTTATATAATTTTGGGAGGAGTGGTTTTTAATGGTATTGCTCTTGTGTCATTTTCCAGTTATATACTGCCAGTATATAGAAATACAGTGGGTTTTTGTGTGTTGACTCTGTATTTGTAACCTGATATTTTAGTTCTGGGAGTTTTTTCCTTTGTATTTCTAATTTTTTTTATTTATTTGTATTTTTTTTTATTTGAGAGAGAAAGAGCCTGAGCGGGGGGAGAGGGGCAGAAGGAGAGAGGAGAGGAGCAGAGGGAGGGGGAAAGAGAGAGAGAGAGAGAGAGAGAGAGAGAGAAAGAAAATCTTAAGTAGGCTTCATGCTTAGTGTTGAGCTAGAATCAAGAGCTGGACGCTCAACCAACTGAGCCACCCAGGTGCTGCTGTATTTTTATATAGATAATTATGTCATCTTTGAAAGAGGATCCTTCCTTCCCTCCTTCCTTCCTCTCTTTCCCTCTCTCTCCCTCTCTCTCCCCCTTTCTCCCTCTTTCTCCCTCTTTCTCCCTCTTTCTTCCTCTTTCTCCCTCTCCCTCTCTCTCTCTCTCCTCTCTCTCCCTCTCCCTCTTCCTCTTCCTGCCTTCCCTGTCTGTATGCCTTCTATATTTATTTTTCGTGCCTTGTTGAATTAAAAAAAAATTTTTTTTAATGTTTATTTTTGAAGGATAGAGAGACAGAGTGTGAGTGGGGAGGGGCAGAGAGAGAGAGGGAGACACAGGATTGGAAGGAGGCTCCAGGCTCTGAGCTGTCAGCACAGAGCCCGATGCGGGGCTCGAGCCCGCAGACCTTGAGATCATGACCTGAGCTGAAGTCAGACGCTCAACCCACTGAGCCACCCAGATGCCCCTATGTCAAATAGTTTTTAAAAAAAGTTTTCAAAATTTATTTTGAGAGAAAGACAAAGTGAATGAATGGGGGTAGAGAGAGAATCTCAAGCAGACTCTGCACTGTCAGCACAGAGCCTGATGTGGGGCTCAAACCCATGAACCATGAGGTCATGACCTGAGCTGAAATCAAGAGTCAGATGCTTAACTGACTGAACCACCCAAGCACCCCAATATATGTCAAATAATTTTAGATTGTATCCTGGAGATTTTGAATATTATGAGATCTTAAGTCTTGTTTAGATCCTATGGAGAATGTTGATATTTTTGTTTTAGCAGGCTATTAATCTGGTTAGATTCAGGCTATGAGTTCTTACCTGCCTTCTGACCCAGTGCTTGGTCTGAGACTTGGATGATGGATTTTCGATTAGTTCTTTTCTCACAAGCATCAGTTTATTGTATTGTGGACAACTTTCCGTAAGTTCCCTTTCTGGAACAACTTGCAGGTACTTTCTGGTTCTTTGGGAATTCTCTTTTTTGGTCTTCTGGCCAGTAAGCTGCGGTTTAGTTACCTGCTTTGCTGCACACTTCATGACTGTGCCTGTATCTGTGGCCAAATGGAGAGAGGGCAGAGGCAAAAAAAAAAAAAAAAAAAAAAAAGCAGTAGGGTTTAATCCCACCCTCTCTGCACTGATCAGGGAAGGAAAATGCCCCTTCCTCAGAACTTTGGCTCCTACAAACTCATGTAGTAGATGGCCACCTCAGGATCACTTTGGGGTCTGGGGTGTGAGAGGATAGAAGAGAGAGAAGGTGGATACCCATGCTCTTTGAGCATTAGGAGTTCCCTGTCCTGATTTTTTTTTTTTTTAAATCTTTATTTATTTTTGAGAGAGAGAGAGAGACAGCGTATGATCAGGGGAGGAGCAGAGAGAGAGGGAGACACAGAATCTGAAGCAGGCTCCAGGCTCTGAGCCATCAGCACAGAGCCTGACGCGGAGCTCAAACTCACGAACTCTGATTCTTGAACCAAAATTGGAGGATTTCTCCTGGAGCACTCTGTCTTCGTGGCCTGGCTTTCTAAGGGTTGCATAGCTTAGTATTCTGCCAGAGATTGGTCCCAGGTTGTACTCAGACACCTTGGCCAGTAGGCTGGGTTCTCTGATGGTCTACGTGTTAGGAGCAAGTTTGAACTTTGGGTTGCATCCCCTTCCCCACTGTGCAGCTTCTGTGGGCAGTAATGATGCTAGTCAGATACAAAGCTCACCGTAAGCAATAGCTGCCTAATTGCCATCAGTTTTCACAAGCCAGGAATTTGGGCCAGGGTTGACAACATGTTAAAGATAGATATGTAGGTGCATCATCTTTTCAAAGTTAAAATTTAAATTGCTTGAAAAAGTAAAATGGATGACAATTAGAATTGAGCACTTATTGGCCATACATTTAACCTAATTGTTTTCCCAACATAACAGTTGAAGAAAGTGGAACTGAAGAGATACTAAGATTTTTTTTTTCCTCCAGTATCACAGCTTAATAAGTGACCAAGCTAGGATACAAGTCTGTCTGATTTCAAAGTCCATGATTTGAGCCACTGCCCTAACGTTAGTTTTGAAAAGGAATGTTTTACAAAGCCTTGTGGGTTTTGAGTTGTCCCTACTTAGAAACCCTTTATGAATTATGAATTATCCTTAGTAATAAGTAGGCAGTATTTTTTTTAGTAATAAAAAATTAGGTGAATATACTAAATTTTTGGCAACATTTTAAATGCTTCTTTTACCTCTCCTCTCTGATAGTTCTTCCCCTACCCTTTCTTGTTCAGATTGGTACGTACCCCTCCCTCCTGCCCCCATTCAAATTGGTGTGTAAACTTCTGTGTTCTCTAAATGAATCAGTTGGGATAGAGATTTTTTTTAACTTACGGAAATGTGTGTCAGCTTCTGTGAGGGTAAAAAAAGATGTTGAGTGATGCAGAAGCGTTTTTGTTCACTTAACCCATTTAGAAAGGTTTTATAAATAGGTTGTATGAGAGTGCCAACTATATAAAGGCAGATTTTTTTTGTTTTTTTGTTTTTTTAAGTAAGCTATTTGCACAATGAGGGGCTTGAATTCAAGTCACACGCTCTGCCAACTGAGCCAGCCAGGTGCCCCCTAAAGGCAGATCTTACTTTGCAGTTTTGATACGCATGAGTTTTGTTACCATAGTTTAGTTAAACGAAACCAAGTCTCCTAACATCACAGAGTAATTACATAAAGTACAGACTTGAGGGCTAATTCTTCAGTCCTAGGAGCACTATGTAAATCACAGGTGTGCATCTTGATTGGTGACCAGGCACTCCCTTCTTTCAAAACCTGTGATTGGTCACTGTGCATCCGTCATTCGGTTCTCATCCAGACAGATAGCAAAGCCTGTAGTTGTGGTGCTTTCTTGTTTTTCAGTGAGAGCTTCTGTGATACTTTACAAATGTAATTGAAAGAAGGAATCTGTCAACAAAGATGAAAGTGCAGCAAAGAAATGGTAAATGATAATGCTGGAAGTGAAATCTAAATAGAGCATAAGTGGGGTTGTAGAAAAAGTAGCTGACCATGGGAATGTTGGCATAGCTCACCATTCTAGAAACTTGAGACGAGTAGTCAGAGCACCTCTGTGAGGCCAGCTTGTTGACACAATGAGGAAACTGGTTGTGCTGAAAAGAATGACAGTGTCTCAGGGGAAACGATAACCAACAAAAACTTTAAAGGAAGTCTCAGGTTTTGAAAGTGCAAAGGATAAAATTTGGAAGCTGCTCCACATCTAGAAAGGAGAGGGATAATTTGCCAAGCACAAAAAGATGCTCACTCCGTTTCATAAGTTATCAGTGGGAAGAAGGCTAAACGTTGTTCAAACTAGTCTTGATGAGTTTTTATTTTTTAATTTTTTAAAATTTTATTTATTTTTTTAAGCAATCTCTGCACACTCAGCATAGGGCTCCAACTCATGACCTGAGATCAACTGAGATACCCAGGCGCCCCTTGCTAAGTTTTTAAATAAAGAAACAAAACACTCTAATTCTCAGTGTTACAGTGTACATAAGTGTTACTTTTATTCCTTCACCCCCCAGTTCTCTCTATATTTATAACTGACAGAGTTTTTTAATGTTTTATCAAAAAATTTTAAAGGTCATGGAACAATTGTAATTTCTTACAATTTCTTACAAGATTCTTTGTATGGTTATAGCTTGCCCTGGTCATTTTTATGGCTCTGTACTACTGTGCAAAGCAAGGACTGCTTATATTAAAAACCAGTTCTTAAGACCATTCTTTAGGCTATTATTTAGAAAAAGGGGTTTTGGTTTTGATTTTGGGTTTGATGGAGATCAAGGATGCCAGGAATTCAGTCTTTTTCAGGTTATTCCTTGGTTTAAAACTCTTTAGTGGCTTTCTGTTATTAGAGTAGACCAGAATCCTTAACCTAATCTGATCCCTGACTATATCTTTAGCTTTTGTCTTCTTCCTCTTTTAACGGCACCATGTATTTTTTCTTTTTAGCCCTTATGACTTAAACTGTGTAATTGTGTAATTAGCCGTGTAATATTTGTCTAGAACAGGCCTATATTGTTCACTGCTGAATGCCTAGCACCTTGCAAGTGCTTTGGTCATAATGTGCATTCTGTATTTATATGAATAAATGAGTAGAATTGTGTGCATGAGTTTATATGTGCATGGATTTTTTTTTTTCTGTGGAGGGGAATGATTGCTTTCCCAAGATTCTCAAAAGATTCAGTGATCTAAAAAAAGTTAAGTATCACACTAAAGGAATTGATACAGTGGGTATTCAACCTAGATGGTATCATTAGACATAGAAGATGTTTACTTTTTAATTTTAAACTGCATTTGAATATCTAGACATATATATGGCAGTGAGCAAGCATTTTAAATTATTACATTGTAGAACATAAAATTCATTTGAAAAATGGTTATCTATATAATAGCATTTAAAAAATCTCTCTCATAGTTTTATGTAACATATATTACAGTGTGATAGAAGTCCTGTTGAGTGGGAGATTACTTGGTTTCATCTCTCTCTCTCTCTCTGTCTCTCTCTTTTTTTAGGAGAGAGCGTGAGCAGAGGAAGGGCAGAGGGAGAGAGGGAATTTTAAGCAGGCTCCATTACCAGCACAGAGCCTGATGCGGGGTTCGATCTCATGACTGCAAGATCATGACTTGAACCAAAATTAAGAGTTGGACACTTAACTGAGAGAGCCACCCATATGCCCCTTGAATTCATCTTCTGTAAAATTGTAAATTTCTCCTAGTTTTAAAAGTCTGTGTTTTCTTTCTAAAGTTACCTATTGATTTTTTCATATTGATTTTGATTTTATTGATAAAATATTGATATTGATTTTATTCATACTTTAAACTTTAGAGTTTTTTTTAGCACTATATATGTTTTAAAATATTTTGTATAGAAGCTTAACTCATAAAGTAATTTAGATGTTTCTTGATTGGGTTTATGTTTACTGTCTCAACATCATGGAGGCAAAATGTCCATAATTAATTAAAATAACTTTTTGTAACTTTTTTTAAAAAACAATTTTTTTTAACGTTTTATTTATTTTTGAGATAGAGAGAGACAGAGCATGAACGGGGGAGGGGCAGAGAGAGAGGGAGACACAGAATCGGAAGCAGGCTGCAGGCTCTGAGCCATCAGCCCAGAGCCCGACGCGGGGCTCGAACACACGGACCGCGAGATCGTGACCTGAGCTGAAGTCGGACGCTTAACCGACTGAGCCACCCAGGCACCCCGACTTTTTGTAACTTTTTAGTTGGTTATTCAAATTATTTCACATACCTAGACAAATGTTTCTAACTTACAAATCCCCTCCCTGCTTTCCTCTATATCCCATTCTTTCTGTCTGTCTGTCTGTCTGTCTATCTATCTATCTATTTATAATCTCTACACTGAACATGGCGCTCAAACTCATGGCCCTGAGGTCAAGAGTCACATGTTCTTCTTCTGACTGAGCCAGTCCAGTGCCCCCTATTATCCATTTTTTTTTTTTTTTTTTTCCTTTCTAAGGAAGCTCTACCCCAACTTGGGGCTGGAACTCACAACTCTGAGATGAAGAGTCATAGCTCCACCGACTGACCCAGCCAGGCCTCCCTCTTTCCCGTTCTTTTAACAGTATCCTTTGGTCGTTTACTGATTCATTCCCAGACTCTTCTACAATTTCATAGAATTCCTCTCAGTACTGTTAAATACATTTGGCATGTAATCGGTTTTATCTGGGAACTCTCTGACCTCCAGCCATAACTTGTTCCCTGGGCTTGCTTCAGAACAGTCCTCCTTATATCGCTCTTCAAGCATCGCCCTTTACTTCTCTTTTGTCTGTATCACATCATCCTCTTTCTTGGTTAGTTCTCATGTTTTATGCACTGTCTCCTCCAATAACTTCCTGAGAAAGATGGCACAGGAGGTAGATTTTTGAGATTCTGAAAATGTCTTGTTATATACCCTGACACTTGATTTTCAGTTTGGCTGGGTTTGGAATTCTAGTTTGGAAATTGTTTTCTCAGAATTTTTATATTCTCCATTTTCATTTAGCTTCCAGTGTTGAAAAGTCTGTTGCCATGGGATTCATAATCTTTTGCATATTTATGCCCCCCTCGCCCCCCTTCTCTGGAAGCTTATTGGATCTTCTCTTATCTCAGTGTTGAGAAATTTCATATTGTATCCTTGGGCAAGTTGCGTTTTATTCTTTGGGGGTCTTTTCAGTCTGGAAACTCCTGTCTTTCAGTTATGGAAAACTTTTATTTCTTTGATTTCTCCTCGCCCTTTTCTTTCTGAAATTTTATTATTCAGATGTTAGACTTGTTGGTTTTTTTTTTTTTTTTAAGATTTAAAAAAAATTTTTTATTTGTAAGTAATTTTCTACACCATTATGGAGCTCGGACTTACAACCCCGAGGTAGAGTCGCATGCTCTACTGACTGAATCAGCCAGGTGCCCCAGACTTGTTGGTTGCAAGTCCTTTGTTTCACAAATACCATCTCGTTATTTTCAACTTTTTGTCATTTCAGTCTGCTTTTGGGAGAGGTTAACTTTGAGATCATCATTTCTACTGTCACATTTTTAAGTTTTTGAGAACTTGTAATGTCTTCCATAATTACTTGTAAGATGGAATCCTAGGCTTGTAGAGCTGAAGAGTATCTACAGGGTCACCTTTGATAACCCTGCTCTGTCCAGAAGTCTCTTCTGTATTGTTCTTGACATTTTCTTCTCATTTTTTGATGGTTTTCTGCCTTCTTATGCCCTAATTTCAGTGATGGCAGGAAGAGGGATAGCCAGGCTGAGGGCACAAACTGTGCTTGTGCTTACATAACAATTGGAGTACCTTAGGATTTTGGAGAAGGGGGTGTATGTGATGGGACAAGAATCTGTCCTTAATTTTTTTCAGGGAAGTCTATTTATAGCAGTGCTGCAATAGTGGTTCTATTTGTTCCTAGGAGATGTGTAAGCCACTTTAGCAATATATTGTTCTCATTGAGCAGACATTCAGTTCATTTATTCTAAGCTGGCATAATGAAAATGAATTGAAAATTGTACCAAGCATATTTAGCATGCAGATGGTTTGTCTGGTTTAAGGAAACATTGGAGTCATGGTCTTGAACTGAAGAAAAACATTGGTGCACCTAGCATGCTGCCATGGTGGGATTTTGCTTCTAGGCCTGGCCGACTTTTAGACTGGTATTCTAGGACCCACCCTGAATACCTCACTCCTTTCTTTCCTCGTCCCTGAACTTTTCCTTGCTGAATGTCTTACTGCCATAAACATCTTTGTTACCAGCTAGGGTGGGAGAAGGGAAAAACAAGTGAAACTCCAATCTGTCTCCTCCCTCTTGTCAGTCTTATCCATGATGATGAATAATTTGGAAAGGGGAGGAAAAGAAGAGGTTGAAATTGCTGACTGAAATTAAGTTTCTTAAAATAAGTCATGTGCCTTTGCTCATCCCATTCAAAAATTACCATGCAAAGGGGCGCCTGGGTGGCTGTGTTGGTTAGTGTCCAACTTCGGCTTAGGTCATGATCTCATGGTTCGTGAGTTTGAGCCCCATGTCGAACTATGCTGGCAGCTCAGAGCCTGGAGCCTGCTTTGGGTTCTGTGTCTCCCTGTCTCTCTTCCCCTCCCTGGCTCATTCCTTCTCTCTCTTTCTCCCTCTCTCTCTCTCTCTCTCTCTCTCTCTCTCTCAAATAAGTAAGTATAAAAACATTTTAAGACATAAATAAAAATCACCATGCATGATTGGGAGTTGACCCCATGAATAAGTACATGTAAGCAAAAAAAGCTTCAAGAAGACTGTAATTGATCCTTCACCGTCATTGTAGTAATTGGATTCATTCTTTTGCTGTGCCCTGGTGTCTTGTTATTTACTGTCTTAGTTTCCTGTGGCTGCTGTTAACAAATTGCCACATAGTGGCATAAAACAACAGCAGAGTATTCTTTCATAGTTCTGGAGGTGGAAGTCCAAAATCAGTTTCACTGAGTCTAAATCAAGGTGATGGTGGGGCCATGCTCCCTGCAGAGGCTCTACGACATTTCTCCAATCTCTACCCTTCTGGCCATATTACCTTTTTTCCTGTGTGGGTGAACCTCTCTTTGCCTCTCTTTTATAAGGATACTCATGATGATGGTATTTAGGGCCTACTTGTGTAATCCAGGATAGTCTCCCTATCATAAGCACAGGGCCTGATGTGAGGCTTGAACTCACGAACCCTGAGATCATGACCTGAGCTGAAGTTAGATGCTTAACTGACTGAGCCACCCAGGTGCCTCTGACCTGGGTTTTCTGAATGCAAACAGTTACAGGCTGTGTAGGGTACAAGGAGAGGAAAGGAGAAGTAGTGAACATCCTGGCCCTGGAGGGAGAAACCAACCCCTCAGAGCCCGTGGACAACCTTTAGGGAGAGTAGCTTTAGCGACACTGGTGTCATGTAGTTTAATTACTAATTAGTCCTAGGGAGGCTTTCTACTTTTGTCTTAGCTTTTCCTTATCCATTACTTACTCTTTTATGTTTGCAAAGTCAAAACATTTGTAGGAGTTTGTGAATTCTCTTAGTATTTGTACTGATTTGTTTGAGTGATTTTTAAACTCTTTGAGGGAAATACTATAAAAATCAAAGCATAAATAAGATCTATGGTTGAATTCATTTTTCTAATTTATTACTTGAGTTCATTATTTGAATTCAATTTATTACTTGAGTTCATTTTCCCAATATAGTATTTCCTATTGGTGTCTGAAATATGTCATATGAACTTTTTTCCTAAGTGAAAAGTCCAATCTTTCACATCATTCATCCATTCTGATCAATCAGTAAGTACGCACTGAATCTCCACTGTGTAGCAGCCACTACGGTTGCCTCTGGGCATGTGATGGTAAACTTGACAGTGTCCCTTCCCTTACTGAACTTACAGTGTAGGATTGTCAGTGTGTAGAAAACAATGAGGATACAACTAACTAGGAATCAAACTATAAATAATGGAAAAATCTGCAAAATTTTCCTTGTGTGTCCCCCCCCCCCCCCCCATCCCTCCAGTGTATGACATGGGTCATGGTTCTTTTTAAATGCTTAAAAATAATTTGGTGACATAAAATTGAAATATAACTATGACTTTTTTTTTTAATGTTTATTTATTTTTGAGAGAGAGAGAGAGAGACAGGGTATGAGTGGGAGAGGGGCAGAGAGAGAGGGAGACACAGAATCCGAAGCAGGTTCCAGGCTGAGCTGTCAGCACAGAGCCTGACGTGGGGCTCGAACTCACAAACCATGAGATCATGACCTGAGCCAAAGTCGGACTGTCATCCAACTGAGCCACCCAGGCGCCCTGACTATGACTACTATTTATAATATAGGCTGATGTTTCTTGCTTGTTTGAAGTACTCTCAAGTTTAGGATGGTTTTTGAAGTGAACTTTTAAATAGATATCATCATTTCTTAAGCTTTCCTAAATACTGAATATAGTAAACTCAACTGATTTAGATTTTTGCAGAGTTTCCAGTAACTGTATCTTACATACAGTATTCCTTAAAATGTTTCTGATTAAGGAAGGTCTGACACTAATTTTCATGTTTGCTCTTTTAGGAATGTTTTAAAGGAAGTTGGGCAACTCACAAGTTACTGCATAAGAAAGCAAGTAAGTAAAATTACACATCTCTGTGTTAATCGTTTTAGAAGTGGCTTTTTGCAGAAAACTAGAAGTCTTCCAGTTCTGAAAGTGTATATGTGAATGTTCTGAAAGTGTAATCCCTATATGTTCTAGAATTAGCACATATTTAAAATTTTTTTATTCTTTGTGGTGCATAAACATGCAAATAAAATGTGGCTGAGTACTGTCTTTGTTAATCTTGTATGTAACATGAAAACATGAGATGGTTGCTAGGATAGATGGCTTTTTCTTGAGCAGTACCTGAGAATGTCCTAATTTTTTGGCACCCTCTTTCCATTGCTAGAAGTGTTTGCATGTTGTAGGCAGGTGCACATGAGCTGTCTGGGTTCTAAATTTAGCCAGACCTCTTGTTTTTGTTTAGTTGCAATTTGATTGCTATTTCAAAATTTTATTACTTTGTTTTTTGATGTTTTATTACTTGCAGCTAGATACTCAATTTTCCTTTTTAAAGTTACTTTGTGAGACACAACAAAGTGAAACGATTAGCTGCTTCTTAGCTATTGCTGTCAGCCGCATGGATCTATTGCCAACTCACATGCCCTTTCTTGCTTTGGCTTACTTACTCATCCTGTAAATTCATTTCATTAGTGGGCTGGCTTAAGGGCTTAAGACAATTTGTAACAGTTACCTGAAAATTGACAAGGGCTTTCTGGTCTTAAAGCATTGCCATCCTAATGGATGAAGGCTTGGCAGACAGTCTTCATCCATCTTAAGTTTCGTCTTAATGCTCTTGGTATTTTTTATTCATCTAACTGTATATTTTTTAGGAATTTGCTGGTTTAATAAAGTAGATAGATTATTTCATATATGTATGTATATACATATGTATATATATCTTAAAACCTCATTGAGGTCAGTTCAACCACCATTTGAAGGAAAGGGAAATTAAAATTTAAAAAGACTTATTTTCTGTGGTTCTATAAGTGAAGTCTACATTTAATGGAAATGTTAGGTTATTGTGGGAGGAATTGTGGTTAGAAATGAGGAAATACGATTATGAATACATAAGAGTTTAAGAAAGCATAAATGACAGGGTTTGTTACTTCAGATCAAAGTACAGTATAGAGGTTGGTTTAAAAATGCCATTTACTTTTATTTAATATGTAACTTAAGTCACACATTAAGTATTGTATGTCTGATGTGTTAGATATTGTTAGAGCTCTTTTGAGCCAGTTATTAACATTTTATATCCAGGAAGTTAAAGCATAGGGAAGGGAAAGGTTGAGGTGAAACAGTATGTTAGTAAAAAAGCTGAGAATGGGTCTCTACCCCATGCATATGTTAACTTGTTGAAGTGTGTGTGTTTCGTTAATATTGGATTCCTACAGGAAATAAGGGCTATTATGACCTACACTCCAAGAGAATTAAATAGCTCATGTTCCCTAAGTAAAAAGAACATAATTATTACTGCCTTGGACTGAGACCGTTTGCGTTTTACTTATAGCTCTGGTGTTTACACATGGTGCCTTCTTTTAAATGGTGCCCTCCTGGATTTTTTGGAGATGATTTTCTTAGGGGTGAGCACTATTCTTGATCCCTTTGGGCTGTGTTATGCTGTTGGATGGAGACAGCTCTCAGCTGGCCAGCCCTGTATCTTTTACACCCTATTAAATTAACCCTGACTATACCATTGAGGATGACTATTCTGGAGGAGGGAATGGTGTAGGGGAAGGTTAACATCCAGGGTGAAGAGGAATAGCTGGAAAAGGGATCGGGGGAAAAGAATGTTGGACTGGCAAGGAGCCAAGCATATTACAGATCACACCGTGTTCAAAGAAACAATAGTGAGCTAACATAGGAAGCAGTAACTTTTCTTTTCTTCAAAAAATTTTTTTTTCATGTTTATTTTATTTTTGAGGGTGGGGGAGAATGACTGGGGAAGGGGCAGAGAGGGAGACACAGCATCTGAGGCAGGCTCCAAGCTCTGAGCTGTCAGCACAGAGTTCGACGCGAGGCTCAAACTCATAAACTGTGAGATCATGACCTGAGTCCAAGTCAGATGCTTAACCGACTGAGCCACCAGGTGCCCTTCTTTTCTTTTCTTTTTTTTAACTGTAGTGTGTACTGATCTCTAATTAAGGAGGCCTGATTTATATTTATGTTGGTGCAGATATTGGTCTGACATTTGCTGTTAATATTTTTGCCTAGTTTTGGCATCAGAGTAATCCCAGACTCATAAAATGGGAGATGTTCCCTCCTCTTTTCTAGAAGAGATTGTGTAGAACTGGTATTATTGCTTCTGTAAATATTTGGTAGAATTTACCAGTGAAGCCATCTGGACCTGGAGTTGTTTTGATTGCAGAAGCTAATAAGACCTTAGGAAAATTTCAAGTGTCAGTTAAAGAAATGAGTCAATGGAGTATTTATTTTTTATGGGTCCTAGTGAAGACGATCACTTAGATTGCAAAGCCCTTAAAGGGGGTGCCTGGGTGGCTCATTCGGTGAAGCGTCTGACTTCAGCTCAGAATTTATGGGTTCCAGCCCCACGACAGTCTTTGTGCTGACAGCTCAGAGCCTGGAGTCTGCTTCAGATTCTGTCTCCTTCTCTCTCTGCCCCTCCCCCACTTGCTCTCTGTCTCTCAAAATAAACATTAAAAAAGAAAGGCACGTAATGCTGACATGCTGGCTTGGGTACACAGTGTCCAATGTGTATCTCCTGTCAGAATGTATGCAGTAGCATTGGCTTTTAGTCTGACCTATAAAAGTTGTAGCACTTTACATCTTAATAATAATATAGTATGTTTTAGGTTATCATTGTTTTTACTTTATTACTGATACATTCAGTGTGTTTGTCACCTTTGCCTAGAGTAAAAGGTAGGAATGTTTTACAGGTATCTCTTGAATAGCCAGAAATATGATATGAAAACTCTATTTAAAAAACAAAAAACTTTACACTATTTATTCTCTTCCTCTACTCCTCGAAACTAGCAAGCTTGATTTTTGGATTGTAGAGAGAAGGTGTTATGTGATAATTCAGAGAACTACTTCCACCAAGCTTTGTGAGCACGGATTACTTTTTTTTGTTTTGTTTTTGTTTTTTTTGTTTTTTGACTATTAAAGAAGTTTATTTAACAAAAAAGTTCAATATGAAAATGCATGACCTGATTTTTATATTGTAGTAAAACAGGTGCTATGGAGGGGACATGTGAGGGCAGTTGGTTTCTTCTGGTGAACACACCCATTGTTTATACTCGTTCCAAGGTTTCTAACATGATGACACTATTTCCTCGAATTACCACCATTCCAATATTGTTCTGTTCCCACTAGTTGCCGTCTCCACACATTTATCTATCACAAGATTCATAAAAGGATCGAACCCCCGCAGTATTCCTTGGACATGTCTGTCACCATTTAATTTCAATGATAATTTCTTGTCCATAAATTTTTTCAACTTGGGAGGGTGAGCTTTGCCCATCATGCTTGCTTGGCGAGCTCAAAGATGCCTCCAAACGGGATTCGTGGAGTCCTTCATGCTCGAGCATGGATTACTTTTAAGCCTTATCTCCAAAATGCTGAAATTATAGGTTTGTTGTGAGGATTAAATGAACAGATCCATATAAAGTGCTTAGCATATGTACAACGCCTAGTAAATGCTCAGCAATTATTTAATAATCATCTCTGGAAGAACGGAGTCAGGATTGTGATTAGAAAGTCCTGTTCAGGCATATGTAAGACATAGTTCTTTGTTATCAGCTGGCTGGAAGAGACAGCTTGCACAGAACTTTTTAAAGAATGAGGCCTGAGTATGATGTACTTTGGGCCAGACCTTGCACATATCAGGTACTCTTCAACACTCCCTGCAGTGTACCTGGCCCTTTTGCATTATGATGTTTCAAAGACAGCTTTATTTACAGATCTTTATTTACACTGTCCTGTGCTTTCATTCTTTTGACAGAGACCAGTTAGTATGTAATTTTGTTACAAAACGATTCATACTTACTAGGTGTCTGTTAATGTTTGTAGTATTTAAGGCTGAGATCAAATTGATTCATTCATTCATTCTTTCTCTCTCTCTTTCTTTCTTTATTATGAGAGAAAGAGAGAGAGAGGGAGAGAGAGAGAAGCAGGGCTCACCCAGGGCTCGTGGTTTTTGTTTTTTTTTTTTAACCTGAAGCAGGGCTGGAGCTCACCTGAAGCAGGGTTTGTGCTCACCCAGTGTGGGACTTTAACTCACCAACTGTGAGATTGTAACCTGAGCCACCCACGTGTCCTCAAATTGAGGGCCTAAAATGTAAACTAACTTACTTTCGAAGTGTAAATTTCCCTAGGTAAATTCTACATAGAGAAAAGAAATTGCCATATTTCAATCTTTACTTGTTTAGATAGCTCTGAGTTATATTTGTTGGAGGTCTGCTTTTAATTTTCTTTTGACAATAGATTGTGGAAGGGTCTGAATGCAGATCAGCAGGAAGCTTTGAAAGATCTTATGTCCTTCCTTCTCCCTCCTCCTTCCCCAGGATTGTGTCAGACCAGAAAGCCTGCATCTTGATTGCTGTTCTGTCTGGGTTTCAGATGAAAATGATTCTGGAAGTTCATATTTCAGACGAAGCACTTGATGCAGTTCATAGCTGAAGCAGGCATCAATTGGCCTGTATTTTGAACTGTTTTCTGTAATATTTGACCCTAGGGGCAATTAGTGGAGTCCATTTTTATCTTGGGTTGGGAAACAGTTTTCCTGTTGACATTCACATTCACAGTGGCTTTCTTGAACTCCAGAGGGGAGAAAGATCTAAAATTCAGTAGCATGATAGAGCTTTTCTTTTCCTTTGCTATTCTGTTTTTTTTTTTTTTTTTTTTTTTTTTTTTTTTTTTTTTTTTTTTTTAAGGAGAATGAGAGAGTGCAAGCAGGGGAGAGGGGCAGAGGGAGGAAGGGGAAGAGAGAGAGAGAGAGAGAGAGAGAAAGAGAATGTCAAGCAAGCTCCACACTTAGCATACAGTCAGCATAGGGCTTTGATCCCACAGTCCTGGGATTATTACCTGAGCCAAAATCAAGAATCTGACTCTCAACCAACTGAACCACCCAGGCATCGTCCTTTGCTATTCTTATTTTCTAGTCTTATTCTTTTATTTTATTTTATTTGTAATATTATCATTGAATTTTCTTCCAAAGTAATGTGAACAGACTGGCTATATATATATTTTTAAGGTTATTCATTTTTTTATTTCTGGGAGAGCAAGGGAAAGAGAGAGAGAGCGAGAGAGTGCACAAGTGGGGGAGGGGCAGAAAGAGAGGGGGACACAGAATCCAAAGTGGGCTTCAGGCTCTGAGCTGTCAGCACAGAGCCTGATGTGGGACTCTAACCCATGAACCACAAGATCATGACCTGAACCAACATCAGACGCTTAACCAACTGAGCCACCCAGGTGCCCCAAGACTGGCTATATTTTTGCATTCTAGTCTGTTGTGCCTCAATAGTCTTGCAATCCCAAGTTGACGAAGGGCTCTCTGCAGAGGCTACTGGACTGAGAACCAGCATTCCCACGTCTCTGCTCCTGTGAGCCACATCACCTCAGTTTCCTCATCTGTAAATTGATGAGTAAATTAGTCTCAGTTGTCTTTTTGTTGTTAGCTGTAGTCACCATGCTATACTTTACACCCCTAGCACTTACTTACCTTATAGCTGGAAGTCTGTACCTTTGGACCCCCTTACCCATTTCACTGTTCCTTTCTAGCTTAACATTGTGTGAGTCTCATATTTTAGATAGCGTGTGTGTGTGTGGGGGGGGGCAGTTTTATTTTTCTTGTACACTGCAGAAATTATTTGAAGTCTGATTTTTAAAGTCAATGATAACAGTAATCAAGAGAAGATCAGTGTGAGTTGGGAAGTGTATAGGTTGATACTTGGTGTAGGAGGGATTTGAATTCCTGCTGTGTAAAGTCTTAGGTTAGTTTTTCTTTTAATTTTTTTTAATGTTTATTTATTTTTGAGAGAGAGAGAGACAGAGCAGAAGCAGGGGAGGGGCAGAGAGAGAGGGAGACACAGAATCTGAAGCAGGCTCCGGGCTCTGAGTTTTCCGCATGGAGCCTGATGTGGGGCTTGAACTCATGAACTGTGAGATCATGACCTGAGCCAAAGTTGGATGCTTAACCAACTGAGCCATCCAGATGCCCTTAAAGTCTTAGGTTAGTTTTATTTTAGTTGATGGATAAGAGATGCAGTCAGGGTGTGGACATAAGACACCATTGAGGGTCTGTTCCATGTGAAAAGAATTCGTAGGTGCATTTCAGTAAATATAACATTATGTATTAATGACTAAGCTGGTAGGAATGAGTGAGTGTGTGTGTGTGATTCTTAATTTTTCTAATGAGTTTTCAGTAATTTTCTATTGATATTTCCCCCCTCTTATCTTTGACTTTCTCACTACATCCTATTACCCCCCTACTGAAAAAAGGCAAATGATGACTATAAAATTTTCAAAGCATTTTGAAATATTGATCTGAAAGCTGTTCATCAGCTAAGTGGGAATTTTTTTATTTTAAATTTGCTGTGGAATTTTTTAGACTCTGTTGTTTTAGTAAGAGCACAGAATCCATTTATAATATCTGCTCTCAGTTGGGAAGTTTTGCCTAGGTTTAGATTTTACATTTCAATAAATGGTCTTCCTATAAATTGACATTGTAGAGAGAAGACATTTAGCATTTTTTTTGAAAAGGGAGCTCTGGGAGCTATTCCTATTCGATTTCGTGTAAAAACTTAGAATATGTTTAGCTTGGGCCTTTTCTCCCAAGACGTTTGGATCTTTGAAGAGTCCTAGGGTTATGAACATAGCAGGGAAGCAGAAGCTTTGGTGATTTAGATTAGGGTGGAAGTTTGCTAGATTTTTATACCTGGTCTCTGTGGCTTGGTTTCCAAACAAGTGATGGTTAAAGTATGCTGGTGCTCAGTAGCTTGACCACTGAAGCATTTCTTTCTCTTTTTCTCATCCATCCACCTCCCAGAAGATGAAAAGGCCAAGCGAGAAGTGTCTTCCTGGACTCTAGAAGGTGATATTAACACTGATCCGTGGGCAGGCTATCGATATACTGGTAAACTCAGACCACATTATCCACTGGTGAGTAAATAAGGTAATAAAAATTTTGCATTCTTTTAAACCAATTTTAAGAATTTTCAGTTTCCTAGAAGTGGTACATGTGTTTTACATTCTAATTATGAATCACATAATCAGGATGAAATTTGCATTCTAGCTCGTTAGCTTTTATGATATATTATTTGGATTTTAGGATAATTGACAGTCCTGGACAAAGGAGAAAACATCTTAGGTGAACGGATTAAAAATTCTTTAATCTTAAAAAAAGAATGAGGTAGAGTAGATATTTTCTGGCCAGCACAGTGGTAGTATATTTCTATTTTCCAATTTTTTTTTTTTTTTTGCTTTTTTTGTTTTAAAGTGGAATATATTTCCACCTTAATTTACGTATGGCTTTTCTGCCACTCCTACCCCTTCCTATGTTCTTGGCAGGTGGACCTCAAGAATCTTAATAACATAGGAATTAAGTTGAAATCTGTCTGCCATTCTCAAATATTTAAATTCTCTTTATTGATGTTTTTCTTTTTATAAAAGGAATGTACCTTTAATTTTTAAAATTTGGACAAATAACAAAAACATAAGAAAGTCTCTTTAATCCTGCCTTCAGGGATAATGACCAGGAGCATACTGCTATATGTTTACTTCAATACATTTTATTATTGTTTTTGGTTTGTCATTTTGCTTGGGCACCATGTTGTCTGTGTGTCGTCTCAAATCCTTGCTGGATATTTCTTAAATATCCTAAGAAAGGGAGTGGCATTAACATTAGGAAAGTAAAGCTTAGTCTTCATGAAATAGGTACGATATTTAAGATGTCATTTAAAACTTGTTTTCCATTTATATGCTGTGAGTGAACTTATATCTTTAGTGTTTTTCCCCTACTTTTATTTTCTTTGTTATTAAATTTTAATAATGAAAGTTACTTTCAGATTTGAATTGGTTTTAACTAATCTCTCTGATGTTTTTAGATGCCAACAAGGCCAGTGCCAAGTTATATTCAAAGACCAGATTATGCTGATCACCCGTTAGGTAAATTCTGCTGTGCCGATTCTACATTTTTCAATTTGTGGGCTTGGTAATTACTGCAAAGGAAAGGAGTGCTTTTTTGTAGAAATTTTCTATTGCTGGCTTTTCAGTAAATGTAAACATGTTTTTCCAAGACACACTAGAACATTTATGAGAGTTAAAGATTCTTTCCTCCTCTTAGAAATATGCCCAATTCTGAAAACACTGTTGATATAGCTGTTAAAGGCTACATTCAACATAATGTATTTTGTGTTGTTACATCAAATTTTAGATTAAAGATTTGTTTTGATTTTATTTAGTTTTTGTTTTTTTATTTTTTTAAAAATCTTTTTAATGTTTATTTTTGAGAGAGAGAGACAGAGAGACAGAGTGTGAGCAGGGGAGGGGCAGAGAGAGAGGGAGACACAAAATCTGAAGCAGGCTCTAGGCTCTGAACTGTCAGGACAGAGCCCAACATGGGTCTTGAACCCATGAGCCATGAGATTATGACCTGAGCCGAAGTCAGATGCTCAATTGACTGAGCCACCCGGGTGCCCCAAAAACTTGTTTTGATTTTAATGTGTCCTCTACTTTAATTATGTAGTGTCTATTTAGATAAAAAATAGATTGTGGGGGCCTCGAATGAATGCCTAACTAAAGACTCTGGGCTGTAGCAGTAATAGAAATAGTGGTGATGACGATGATGATGATTCTATAACTGATACGTATTTTTTCATGACTGTATGTCAGGCATTGTGCTAAGCTGTTTACATGTGTTCCTTCCTCCCGTTACTACCCTGACCACCCCTGAGGTGGGTTCCGTGGTCTTCTCTGGTTTATAGATACCAATAGTGAGATGCCTGGGGAAGATAGGTAATATGTAGCACAAATTGCTCCCTGCCAGTTAGAGGAGGAGTTTTTTTATAATGACTTGTAGGTGCTCTTTTTTTTTTTTTTTTAAGTTTATTTATTTATTTATTTTGGGTGGTGAGGGGCAAATTTCCTTTTCATGTTGAGAATATCTCTTTAAAATATCTGACTTGGACCCTCCTAAGTTATGGGGTACTCTTGTGTGAAACAGTGAGACTTGACTATTATTATGTCATTGGGAAGATCATTATGCTAATAAATACTACATTTTTACCTTCATTTTGGCTTTCTTATTGATTTTCTTTTCCAGGAATGTCTGAATCTGAACAGGCTCTTAAAGGTACTTCTCAAATTAAATTACTCTCATCTGAAGACATAGAAGGGATGCGACTTGTATGTAGGGTAAGAGTTATTTTTTCCCCATGAGATAAGATAGATGGAAATGGGCTTGAAGTTTCTAGATATGAAGTCAGTGATTTGCTGATTTACAAAGGTAGCAAATGTCCCATTGTAAGACTATGGCTAGTCATACTTTTCATTAAACTATTGTTAGCATATAATTTTATGCAACGGTTCTTTTCTACTTAGCCTTTTTGAAAAGTACTATGGCAAGTTGGCAGTGCATTTTTTGATCCTTGTATTTTTTTTTTAATTGAACCGAGTTTTCATATTTTGTCATTTTATTTTTACGAGTCATCGTAACATAGGGCAAATTTGAGGTTTTATATAAAGCTAAATAAAAGCCTCTATTGTGAAACTCAGTGGCCCACCCTTATCTGTGGTTTTGCTTTCCACGGTTTCAGTTACCTGTAGTCAGCCACGGTCTGTACCCAGGTGATCTTCTTTCTGACATATTGTCAGAAGGTCAGTAGTAGCCTAATGCCACATTACAGAGCCTACACCATTCATTTCACTTCATCTCCTCATGTAGGCATTTTATCTCACATCACAAGAAGGGTGAGGACAGTACAGTAAGATATTTTCAGAGAGAGAGATCACAATCACAGAACTTTTATGAGAGTATATGTTGTTATAATTGTTCTGTTTTATTATTACTGTTGTCAATTTCTTACTCTCCTTAATTTATAAATTAAATTTTATCATCGGTTTATATGTATAGGAAAAACAGTATGTATCGGTTTCGGAACTGTCTGTGGTTTCAGGCATCCAGGAGGTCTTGGAGCATATCCCCTGCAGATAACAGGAGACTGCTGTACCTAGGAAGTATAGAAATGTGAGAAGACTTAACTTCCATCGATTGATTATTGTTTAGATTCCTTAGGATACGCATTTTCACATGGAACTCAGTCATGCTTACTTATTAAGCTGGTTAGCCTGATTTTATTTACATATTTTTACACACATATTTATTGATGGACATTAGAAATACAAATAGCTTTAAAATGAAAATTCAAGATTATAGTATTCAGGGTGAAATTCGTTTTACAGATTTCTCACAAAATCTGAGATAGTACAAAGGGTACAGATTTCTGTTTCTATTTCATTTCTTCTTGAATGTATTAAATGTTTCTCTTTTACAGCTTGCTAGGGAAGTATTGGACATTGCTGCTGGCATGATTAAACCTGGTGTAACTACTGAAGAAATAGATCATGCTGTACACTTAGTAAGAACTTGACTTTTATGCTTTGAAAATGTTTTTCACCTTATTAGATGCTTTAGGCTTCTAAAAAATAAGAAATTCTGAAAGTTCTAATGGCTAATTTGAAAGCAAAATTTTACTTTCTTTCAATATAGAAAATATTGAACAGGGGTACCTTGGTGGCTCAGTCGGTTGAGCGTCCGACTTTGGCTCAGGTCATGATCTCGCGGTTTGTGAGTTGGAGCCCCGTGTCGGGCTCTGTGCTGACAGCCTGGAGCCTGGAGCCTGCTTTGGATTCTATGTCTCCTCCTCTCTCCCCCTCCCCCACTTGTGCTCTGTCTCTATCAAAAATAAATGTACAAAAAAAAATTAAAAATCTTTTAAAAGAAAATATTGAATAGTCATTATTACCATTTGTAAAGGCAGTAAAGAGGTAAATGTTTGTACTAAATATGATACAGGGGTAGATTGCCTATCCTTCATGGAGAGACCTTAAAACCCTGGCATACATGAGTGCACGTGTTATATGAATATCTTGTTCATAAGACAAGAGCAAAACTAGTTAATAAATTATATGGTAAACTAATTAAACCTGCTCTGGTAATCAAACGCAAATCATGAAGACCTATTGAATTAGTTAAGTATTTTAAAGACGTTTATTTCCACAGTCTCTGTGGAGACGAAGCTGGTACTCTGTAAAAATTTTTTTAAATGTTTATTTTTGAGAAGAGAGAGCGCGGATTGGAAGGGGCGGGGGGGGGGGAGGGGGGGCGGACAGAGGATCCAAAGTGGGCTCTGTGCTGATAGCAGACAGCCTGATGTAGGACTCGAACTCACTCACGGACTAGGAGATCATGACGTGAGCCAAAAACCAAGAGTCAGACGATTAACCAACTGAGACACTCAGGCACCCCAAGCTGGTACTCTTTTTGCATGGTTGTGCTACTGTAAATTGGACGACCTTTTTGAAACGGAATTTGACAAGGTTTCTTGAGCAGTAAAAAACTTTTATAAAATTTTTTATTCAAAATTTATAAATTCTGATTTTGGGGAGTTCTTCCCTGTGTTATAAAATATGTAGTATGCAGTAGTAGCATATTGCACGCTTGCTATAGGCCAGGTGCTTTTTCACTAACTCATTTAATGTCTGCAACAACTCCATGAGCTAGATACCACTGTCCTCTCTGTTGTATAGATAGGGAAACTGAAGCAGAGGTTAACTGTCCAATGTTACACAACTTGTAAATGATGGAGTTGACATTTTTAGTCAAAACAATTTGCTATGTGCTCTAAACTATTTATACTGGCTGTGAGAAGCATGTCATCAAATAAGGGAAAAGTGACAGGCATATAGTTACTGGTTGTAATATTTTTTATAATTGAGGAAACTTCATTTAAATTTCTAATAGTAGTGGAATTGCCAGTAAAATTATGGTATATTTCACAAATCATATTCAAGTATTTATTGGTCTGAAGACTGTGTGGTAGTATGGAAACAGAAATTATATATGTTGTAACTCCCACTGTGTAAAAACATCCAAGTAAAATAAGACTTGTTAAGGAAAACCAGACCATTTTCTTAGAGGTTCCCTTGTTGTTCCATGTGAATGTAGTGATTAAAATGTATCAGGAAGTACTTTGTCATCTCTTAATTATGCTGGTATTCCATTTTTGGTTATAAGGATATATATAAGCTGGTTATAAGATATAATTACATTAAAAGTACATTTAATATTTGCTTTAGATATTATCTTTTTATTTTAAATAATATATTTTTAATAAAGAGTAGTTAATTCCAAACTAGAATCTTCATATAGTAACATTTGTGTGTACTTGGAAATAGTTATAATATGTGAAATTGCTTTACTTTTGCACTTACCAGTATATTGGTTTGTCTACAGTCTGATGTATATTGTTTAAGATAATATTTATTACTTTTTCTAAAATGATAGATTAAATAAGTTCATTAGGAGCATCTGTACAACAGTTTTTTTCAATTTAAAAAATTTTAAAATCTGGTTAATTGCATATAGATTTTTTTTCTTTTGCACATTCCAAACTATTTTCTCTGTATTTTAATTTCTTATAGGCATGTATTGCAAGAAATTGTTATCCCTCTCCCCTGAATTATTATAATTTCCCAAAGTCTTGTTGTACTTCAGTGAATGAAGTGATATGCCACGGGATTCCAGACAGACGGCCCTTGCAAGAAGGTGATATTGTTAACGGTAAGAAGTGTGTAAGCATGACTTTTGTCACCACGAGCAAAGCAACAACAAGGTTTTGGGAGTCTGATAGTGACTTGTGTTTTCTGTACTTGCTTCCTGTCTTTAACTTATCCCTTTTTTGTATTTAAAATTTTAAAGAAATCTTAAATCTGTGGAAACATTTTTTATGATTTTAAGTACTTCTAGTATGATATGTTTGGCACAGCATGATTGTGATTGACAAATCGTGGAAGATGTCAGTGAAATGTGGAAGTAATGTTGATTCAGGTGGGATTCACTCCTCCCCCCTGCCTTTTCTTTTAGTCCACTAATGGTGTTGAAGAGATCAGGGCAGGCTTTCTTACAGAGAATGAAAAATTTTTAGTAATATATGAAGATCTTAAGAAAAAAGGTAAAATCCTACAGAAATGCCTTCCTTGATGTAAGAAATTCAGAAAGTGGCTACAGGGGCCACTGTGTTAAACTATCTGGGGACGCTGTGCAGAGGAAGGAGCTGCGATAAAAAGAAATACCGATGACGAAGACATCCCTAGATGGTATTTTTAATATTGATGACCTTGGTCTTGTTAGTAATCAGAAACCTTCAAACGCTTACCTGTCAGATGAGGAAACATGAGCCCAAGTGGTAAGGCTGCAGGGGATGCTTTGCCTATGATGCTGACTGGGAGTGATAGTGGAGACAGCCAACACTTCTTGTTCGGTTGTTATTTTTTAGTTAGGGTATCTGTTTACAAAGGCCATGGCTTTTGCCCAACCCTGTTTTTCATACATACCCTGTTATTTTTAATTATTATTTTTCATACAAACCTGTTATTTTATTTTTACACATTTATTACATAATGTGTGAGGTTTTTCAGGAATGTACGTGTCGTGCTAGCCAACACACCTGTATCGTGATACTGTAGGTTGGTCAAAATTCATGGTTTAAAAAAACTCATTTAACATACATTTAGTGGATTACAGTTGTATGTTAGTAGTCTGTATGTATTCAATATGTTGACAAAGGGAAGGGTGAATATTCACAAGTAAGTGAAAGCAAATGAGTTTTTGAAAAAAATAAGTGTAGAACAGCATAAGTTTTTTTATTTAGTGATTCACTAGGAAGAGAAAAAAACGCGTTAGACAGTAAGTGAAAGCAGTATTTTCTGTTTAATGTCGAAACGTAGCATAGTCCTCCATTTAATGTTATTAATTGCTCATTGCTTATTGTGTGAATGTATCCTCAATACATTTCTTCTGACATAAATGATCTAATTAGTACTGTAAGTATAAAAGACCACCATCTGGCTTGTGCTGCGTGACCACATCCTTTTCCGCCACAGTGAGTTTAGTTGCATGACAGACAAGGAATGTCTTTCAGGCGATAACTATATATCCATTAGTGTCTAGTTTGAGAATGCAGAAATTGTCTTTCTCATTAAGCTGCTTGATGCTGTCATGTTGGAGAAATGTCTTCTATTTTGAAACAAAAATATGGTCTATATATTTGTACATTGTTTTACAGTGGACATCACTCTTTATCGCAATGGCTACCACGGGGACTTGAATGAGACGTTTTTTGTCGGAGATGTGGACGAGGGAGCACGGAAACTGGTTCAGACCACGTATGAGTGCCTGATGCAAGCCATTGACGCAGGTCAGTGGCAGTGCTGGGCACCCTCTAGAGCTGTTACGTGTTGATGGGCTTCAGATGGCTCGTCCCTCCACAGTTCTTTCCTTGCCCTTACCAGCTTTGCCTCTACCCTGCCTGAGTTAGCGTGGGTTTTAGCAGTGATGGGTATACGGGTGATTTGGGGATCCCTTGATGAGGTGGACCAGATGATTGCTTATCATCCTTTATCTCTTCTGTGATTTATCTTTCTTTTCTTTGACCGATAAATGAGGAGGAATGTATATTATATGTATAACATGATAAGTATATAGAAATGTGTAGTTCTTAAGTGCAGTTTTTTTTCCTACATGTTAGTTCTTTCATATTATGTTCTCATTTAAAAAAAAATTAATGCTAGATTATGAGAGAAAAATGAACGATCTTCCTTTACACTTACCTCTTTCCTTTTTATATCTTTTTTTCCCAGAGGTATCTGCATTTAACATTTAGGTTTTTTTTCTCCCCTGTACATTAACAGATGGACATACACATACCACATATATTTATGTGTATGTGTTTAGTTAGGTTAATTGGAGTTATAATATTTGTAATATTCTGTAATTTGTATGTTTTCTCAGTAGGGTCTTTGTGATTTTTTCCAATTAACATATGTACTTGCATGCATAGATCTACCCCCTTGTTTTAATGGCTATATATTATATTTCATACTATAAAAATTTCTACAAGTATTCCCCTACTAGAATTTGGTTTTTTCTAGATGTCTTGCTATTGTAGTGAATAATATCTTTGAGTACAGGTATATTTCTGTAGGATTTTTCTCAGGCTGTCTTTGTCCACTCAGATAGCTCATACAGATTTTGTTGTTGTTGTTTATAGTATGTCTTAGGAGGAGAAAGAATGGCTTGTTGCGAATGTTAGCAGACTGTTACTAAAAGGACAGTTGGAGTTCAAACAACTTTTTAGGTTGAATCCCATGACATTTTAGCTATATTGTTCAGTATATTATCTGTATTCACCTTCCTTTCCCCCACAATAAACCTGATATATCATCAACAAAGTATTGGACAGGACCACATTCTTTGACAAACACATAGTTATCTCTGATAACATAGATCTGTTATTTTTATTTTTTTGAGTCCATTTTAACATGCATGGAAAATGATGACATTTTTACTAATAAAGTTAGAGGAATGAAAAATGAAAATTGATACTTTCAAGTATCTGTGTTGATTATGTAAAAGCTAATATTCTTTAGTGTTTAGTTTCTCATTTTTGGAAGTTGTAGTTTAAAACAACTTTTAGGGTTTCTGCCAGGTAGTATCTTTGATGTTTATATCCTTTTTGCTCTTCTGTGAGTTGATGGAAATAACCAGAGAGCTGAAATGTTGTTTTACAAAGACACAGGAATAGAACTTATCAAGAAACCAGCAGATACCAAAGTCTTTGTCACAGTAGCCAGGATAGAACTCTGGAAAGTGCTATTAATACCTTTGTATGTATCATTCTTGCCCCTTATTTTCTACTGGCTTGGCTGCTCAACATGGTGTAGAGCAGTAGAGCTTGACTGTTGTTAAAATTATCCTTTTAGAATTGGGCTTCTCAATCTACACATTAAATTGTTTTGAGTCTGGTAATTCTTTATTGTAGGGCCTGTCCTGTGCATTGTAGGATGTTTAGCCACATTCTTGGTCTTTACCCGCTAGATGCCAGTTTGCACCGGCCCTCCTAGTGGTGAAAACTAAAAGCGTCTCCAGGTACTTACGAAGTGCATCCTTGGGATGAGAATTGCCTCTAGTTTGAGAATTAGGGAGAAATCTCCTCTCTTTTATTCTCATTATTTTTGAACAGGGATTTTTTGTTGTTGTTGTATATTGCGCAAAATGGGTTAAAGTTTGCTTTGCTCCCCCGTGACTGGGGCTGATAAGAAGGCTTGGATGGGAATGCAAGCAAATCATTATGCAAGTCAGCCTTGTTCCTCAACATTATTAACTTCCCACCCCTGAAAACAGTCAAGCTGGAACATAGAGTTAAGAACAAGTACATATTAATTGAAATAATTCCTGGAGCTATTTGCCCAGAGATTTGATTGGCTGGAGGCGATACGTTGTACTGGAACCACAGGTTGAAAATCAGGGAGGCAGAGTTAGGAGACTGTAGGGAATTGGAGCACCAGAACCATGACTAGGTTCTCTGGGAGTCTGGGCAGCACCCAGCTTGGGGGTCTCAGTGCTGGGACAGCCATAACAACAACAAGAACCACTTTGTTTGTTTTGGTTTATAGTGGCAAAAGTCATAAAAATTAAGCAGAGCAGGAAGTATATAGTGAGAAGTATCTTTCTATACCCTATCCTCAGGACTGTCTTCAGAGGCAACTGTGAGTAATTTGAGGATCACTTTTATGGGGAAAGAAGCCCAGGGGAAGTAATCCTTTGAGAACTTGATCACTCTGAAACTAAGGATAAGTCCAAGTTACTTTCTGGACATTGCTTTTTGTCCTGGTGCTCTTTCCTACTTTACTCCTTCTGCTCGCTTTAATAGGATAGCACACTTGACCTTAGAGAAGGAGAGAAAGAGATGCCTGTTTTCCATTCTTTTGTCTATTTAAAAATTTTTTTTAATGTTTATTTTTGGGAGAGAGACAGAGTATGAGCCGGGGAGGGTCAGAGAGGGAGATACAGAATCCAAAGCAGGCTCTAGGCTCTGAGCTGTCAGCACAGAGCTCGATGTGGGGCTCGAACCCACCAGTGGTGAGCCGAAGTTGGGACGCCCAGCGGACTGAGCCACCTAGGCGCCCCTTTCTTTTGTCTATTTAGAAAGCAAAAGGTATGTCTCTCAACCCCTTAGTACTGCACATGTGTCCCTTTCTGCACCGAAGGAGGAAGTACAGGTGCTACTAGTTTGAATCTCAACTTTGCTATTTATTGGCAGTGTAGTATCTGTTACCCTTGGTTTCCTCATCTGAAAGTTTTGTAAGGGACATGTTTATGTATAGGCATGTAATGTAGAAATATAAAGCATTTGGAAAGGTTCCAGGCACATAGATAGTAATTGGCAGTAAGTGTCACTTACTATTACTTTGTCATGAGTCCTCTTTTTTCCTTCCAGTGAAACCTGGTGTTCGATACAGAGAATTGGGAAACATTATTCAGAAGCATGCCCAAGCAAATGGGTTTTCAGTTGTTCGAAGCTATTGTGGCCATGGAATCCACAAGCTTTTTCATACAGCCCCTAATGTACCCCATTATGCCAGTAAGTACTACCCAAAGATTTGCTGTTTGCTAACCATTTATTTAACAAATATTTATTCAAACATTTAACAGGACCTACTATTCTGTATTTATTTTTCTATTAACTGTTATAAATGGACCCTCAAAATGTATATGTGCTCATACACAATACACATTTGTTATCTTGCTCACCTAACATTCCAAAATGTGTTTGGTCACTATTGGGGTGGTGGTGATACGGCAGTTATTCTGTGGCCCAGGTTCTGTCATCATCAACCTATACCTTTCAAGATCACTTTGGGAGTTATTCTTCTAATCTGTAGATACTGGGAGGAGGGGGAAAAGCATGGAGAGGGGTATCTTTGGGAGGTTTTAATGAACCAGCCTGAAATTGGCATAGATCACTTACATTTACTTTTCATTGGTGGGAATTCAGTCACATGGCTACACTAACTGAAAAGGAGATTGGGAAGTGTAATCTAGCTGAGGACTCTCAGAGAAGTAACCTAATTTTGGTCAACAGCCTCTGCCATGGATCCAGCTATCACTATTCTTTTTTTTTTAATGTGTATTCATTTTTGAGAAGGAGAGAGTGTGCACCCATGAGCGGGTGAGGAGCAGACCGAGAGGGAGACAGAGAATCTGCAGCAGGCTCTGTGCTGACACAGCAAGTTCGATGTGGGGCTTGAACTCATGAACCATGAGATCATGACCTGAGCTGAAGTCAGACTGAGTCATCAGGCATTCTCTGCTGTCACTTTTTTGATTCCTTAAATGAAATTGGTTTGGCTTGGTTTGATTTTGTAGTATATATCAGAAACTGTACTATTTGTTGCTATAAATAAAGGAGATAGATGAAGTACCTTTTTAAGTTGAGTGCTATCTGATAGAATAAGAAAGGAAGTGTGGGACAATTAATGTCTTCCAGAAACCTTTTTCTCTTGGAGAGATAAGGCATGCAAGAATAAGTCTGTTTATTTAGTGCTAGAAATGAAAGCTGCCCACAGTAAGCGACCTAAGAAGGAATTTAACAAATATATGTGAGTTATTGCTGTGTAGGCACTTTCACATAATTTCTTGTGCTTAAGTTTTCTCATCTTGAACAGTAGTAGGGAGTGGCACCTACCCTAGAATTGTTACTAGGATTAAGTGAGATAGTACATGGAAAACAATTAGTGTTAACTTTTAGGATGATGATGATGATGATGATGATGATGATAATGACGGATATACATTATTTCATTTGATCATCACAACTCTGAATAATTTCTTAGCCCTATTTTAAAGAGCAGATTCTACCAAATATGTAAATAAATAAACAAACAAAATAAATAAATGCAGATTCTGTGCTTAGAAAAGTACTTCATTTACTCAGGTTCACACAGACTAGTAAATAAATACCAAGACTAGGAGTGGTACCTGGGTTTTGTCCTTCTAGAGGCAATCTTGATTCCCATACTTTGTGCCGACTGGTAAGGACCGAAGCAGTTTGGTGTAGTTCCTGTGGGAGAAAAAAAGAATGGTTGAAAGTTTGGCTTGGTGGAGATGAGGAAGAAATTCCAGGTGGAGAGGAAGCATGAATAGATGTTTCAAGTTGAGAGCGAACAGAGACATGATGAGCTAGGGCTGAGTACTATATATTAATAATACAACAGGAGGCAGTGCCAGACCAAGGATATTTGACTTTATTTGTTGGGATTATCGGAAACATTTTCGTGCAGAAGAATGACAAGGTGAAGTTGTTATTTGGGGAAGACAAATTTGGCAGTGTTGTCTAGAGTGTATTGCAGGTGTGAGCTAGTCTAGCCAGCCTGATGCACACTTGTTGCCGTAGTCGAGGTGTGAGGTGGTAAGATTCTAGATGTCAGTAGTTGTGAAGAAAAGGGAAAGGAGTGAGAAACCTCTCAATGGGGGAAGCTGGAGAAGTAGTTTGGAGCACAGCATTTGGTACATATCAGCAAGCATTTATTAGCAGACCACGAAGTTTTCTTTATATAAGCTGTGAATTGTGCTTGAAATAAAAATTAGCAACAGAAAATAAGTAGCCAACTTAATTCCTTCCTGGTAAGCCCTGTAATCTGATGTGCATTCCATTAACAGAATGGAAGTGGCTACTCTGATTACAGGGATACATGAGTATGTGTATGTTTGTGTAAAAAGAGTGTGTGCGGCGGGCGGGGGGGTGGTGAAAAATTCCCTTTACTTACTGAATTGACAAATGACAGACTCAGGTTTAGATACGGATTATATAAAGAGATGGAAGAAGATAGAATTTATGGGAGAAGGGGACATGGGTCAGTGATGATCGTGTCCGTAAAATACATAAAACCATTTAATTAGAAATAAAAAACAGTTCTGAAAAAAGAAGCAAGGGCCAGGTATACTTGATTTCATATGTTTGATACATTTATGGAAAGTCCAGTTTCAGTCAGGTTTATATATATTAAAATATGTTGTGATCACTTTAGGGAAGTGTAAAAGGAAACTGCCGAGTCTTTGTGCAGCTGAGACCTTTTGAAATGTGTAAATGATCCCTGCTTTGGCTTGTAACTCCATATTCCTAACCAGCTGAAGGTGGAACTAGGAAACTGTTGTGTAACTTCCTCCACGCCTTCTATGTTAGAGAAGTCCTTGTTAGAATTGATTTCCTTTTATTTAAGTCATTAGGGCTGAGAGGTAATGATGATAATACCCTACGTTTGGAATGTATGTTAAATAATCTGTGAGGTAGATGGTAGAGCAGGTACAGCTTTTTACAAAAAGTACTTAGCATACTGTTTGCAGTCGTGTAGTCAATCAGATAATGTATGTTTGCTGAGTGAGGTACATGGAGAAACTGAAACCATGAGTCAAGTTGAGTAGGAGTGGTAACTTCTAGAATAATGAGTCAGTGACAGAAGAAAGGAGTGGAACTTTGAGTCTCCGTTTCATCACTGTCCAATAGTAATATCTTGCGAGGTGCCTATGTAATTTAAAAATTTCTAGTGGTCAGTAAAAAAAAAAATATATAGGTGGAATTAACTTGAATGATATATTTTATGTAATGCATTGCATTCACAAAATTAGCATTTCAGCATTTAATCAATGTAAAAATGATTGAGATATATATTTCATCTTTGAAATCGGCATATATTTTACACTGAACAGTTGACATCATTCTGACTAGCCACTTGGCAAGTGCTCTCGGAGGCTACATGCTTCCAGTGCTGCAGCAGTGGGATAGCTCAGTTCCAGATTCCTTTATCCTTTTTCTTTCTGTGACATCACACTTCTACCCTTTTGACAGTAAAACAATACATATCCCCAGGGGAATATGACCAATTCTTTATATGTAGTAAGTTGCAGGTCATTAGGAAAGAAAGTTCTTAGAAATAATAAGTCATTGTTTTTTGCCTCTCAGATTTTAGGATGATTTAGAAAGTACAGATTTGGAATCTGCAGTGCGTGTATTTTGGCAATATGTAAGAGAGTGAAAAGCAGCATGATGGCTTTTCACAAGGAAGGATGTGTAGGAATATAAATGTGCAGGTGAGATTAGATCACATCTAGATGGCGTTTAGTGGATTCAGCCTCTGGACACGTGTCATTCATTACCAAAGCCACCATCTCCAAGACCAGCCTTACCAAGAAACCCTGAAAGCCAGTGCTGTTGCCATCTGGTGGTTAAGCAGAGCAAATGCAGTCATTTGTTTACTGACGCTCACATCAGTTTTTTTGTTTTTTGTTTTAATTGGAACTTTAAACTGATTCTCCATTTTTGTCTGAGATTATCTAAAAATGTCCATCCCTGTTTTTACCTTTTGGCCTTTTTTGGAGGATGACCAGTTTGAATACTTGAACTCATCGTTGTGTCTTTCATGATGGTCCTGAAAAATACTCTCATATTAGTGAACAAAAAGCTAAAAAAGTATTTGGGGGAGAAAATGGAATTTCTCTTTTCAGATAAGGGATAGTTTTATCATCATTAAAAAAAAGTAGGTTCATACATAGAGGCTTTGTTCCTTTTTGAAAATAAGAAAAAGAAGGCAACATAAAAGCCTCATGAGAATCGTGCCATTGTTTCTGTGGGCTGTGTGCCTGCTCCCCCCTCACCCCACATCCACACACCCGCCCAAAAGGTGCGAGGCTTCCGGCGTAATCTGGAACATCTGTTGTTTTCCTTTAAATATCTGGGTGAGTAACAGAACTTTGCTTGGTTGCATGATTTCAACTCTACTCCTGGTGTAACATAAATGGTGGTACTTTTCATTTCATAGAAGTGATAACTACATCTGAAATCACTTTGCAGACATCTCTGTGTTTTCCTAGAGAAAATAGAAGCAGAATAAAATATGCCTAGGACAGTATCTGCCCCACAGCAGGTGGATATCTGCAAAATACCTGTTCGTTGAATGATCCCCTTTAAGAAGGGGGAATTGGGAAAGGAGAGAGGAATTTAAGAATCACTGATAGGAATGTAAGTTGTGTACTCTGACAAGGGAGCTGTTCAACAGTATGCTGCTGGTTTTTAGCTGGGTTTTGAGAATTTTTTTTTCTTTAATTTCAGAAAATAAAGCAGTTGGAGTGATGAAGGCTGGCCATGTATTTACAATTGAGCCAATGATTTGTGAAGGTGAGAAAAAAGGATGCTATAATGTTCTTGAATTGAATTTTAATTTATTTTTGGTCACTCATGATCAGATCAGTAGTCTGCTCTGTTTATTTTCATTTTGGTTCATTTCCACTCCCAGTCGCATTTGAGCTTGAGGCTCAATTCAGTATCATGTAGAGAACTGAAAACTGTAAGGGCTGGCAAGAAAGCAGTGCTTTCTGTCTGGTAATTCTGCTGTCAGTAGATGCTGAAGTACTTGAATCCCGGTCCCTTTCCATAAAAGATTCTGTCAAAGGGTGTGTTGTAATAACAGGAGCCTCCATCAAGCCTGTGTAGCTTTTTGATGGGTGTCCAGGGGGAGGGAAAAAGAAGTAGAGCCACTCACTTCGAGGCAGACACGGGTATATGATTTGCTTCTCCACAACTCACGAGGTAGGTGCTATCCCCATCATACAGAAGAGCAAACTGATCCTTGAAGCAGGTAAGTAACTCTTCTGAAGTCATCTAGCTAGTTACGTGGCAGCTGACTTAGACCAAACTCATGGGCTATTCTGCCTGCTCAGGGTCTGCGCTCAGGTCATTAGGTGGCATTATTTAGCTCTTGTGGACAAAGCACAGCACAGACATACTTAACGCTGGCAGTTTTATGTCCTCACTGTCGCTGTTCCCCGTGGCAGGCTCATAGCATTGATAAAGACCCAGTGTCATGATTAGAGCTTGTCGCTCAGATGGTCGGATGTTCTCTTCACCTTTCTTCTCAGCCAGTCCTCTGTTGGGATTAGGGGACGCAGTGAGGCTATAGTAGTGGGGCTGGTGTGTCCTGGGGCCTACATTAAAGGATACCTCCTCTCTGGATCCTTCCGGTCTTTTTTATAACCTGATCTTGGCAGTGACATCCCATTACTTCTGTCAGATTGCCTTCCTTAGAAGTGAGTCACTAAATTCAGCCTTCAGGCTGCCTTCTTATAACCTGATCCTTTGTTGCCTTTTCTGTAAAGTGGAATTACAGTCTTTAACCTGCCAGCTCCCCAGGGCAGCTATTAAGAATTGAGACGACTTACATTAGCACAAAATACCTTGTGTCCTTTTAAGGGCTGTAAACATGCAAGGTACTGTTTTTGTCGTTGTCATGGAATAAGAATTAAGTTCTGATCCTGTGGAACCAGTCCGAGGGCGGGAGGTATATTAGCAGAGAAAAGCAAGACACTGAGAAGAAAGTGTAGTTTTGGTTACATACCTGTTTTCATTAACTGGCACCTGGTTGGTGAGACACAGTGTGGTATTTCCAAGAATAAGCAAATAACTTTTCATAGAGCCTGTTCAGATAATCATCATATTATAGCATACATACTTTAGTGTAACTCGGGTAGGCTAAATCCAACTCTGGAGTGGAAAGTTTCAAATCCAAAGAAGAATTTGAATTTTCTCCGAATAGGATCCAGATATGTTTGACTTGACATTGGTAAAGAACCTTTTGTAAGCAGTTCGCAGTAAAGTTAGATAAGTATTATGTCTTTAATCCAGTTGTGAAAAGGTTATTCATTACATCAGAAAATACCCAGTTATAGTCATCTTTTCATGTTTGACGAAGCATGAATTAACTTTCTTTAAGCTACCTCATATTTTCTTTTTAGGCTGGGATTTAGTATTGTAAAAGTAGGTTACTTCACTGCAGTTTATATGTATTCTAGGATTTGTGTGAGTCAGTGAGACCTAATCTTTGGTAAAGATTACTCAGAATGAAGGCTGTATTGATTTTTTTGACATCTAATTTGGAGACAAGAAAGTCTCTATAAACACACTTCTATAGTAGTATCTAGAATTGCATAACTTTCTCATTTTACCTCTGCCTCCCCTCCTTCTCTCTTTCTCTAGAGTGGTTTCTTTCATTGCCCTGGGGCTTTTTTCACTGTCCCTTTCTTTCCTTTCTCTTTTAGCCCCTCCCTATCTATTTTGCCTCATTCTAATTTTTTAAAATTCTCTCACCAATCCTATTTCTTTCTCTTAGCCCCTTTTTTTTCTGGTTACTAGAGGGGTGTGGTCAAAAATTTCAGAGTAGAATCTCTTGTCACCATCTGTGTGCCTGCCATTTAAAAATCATATTAGAAATTAAATGCTATAGGGGCGCCCGGGTGGCTCACTCGATTAAGCGTCTGACTCTTGATTTTGGCTCAGGTCATGGTTCGTGACATCGAGTCCCATGTTAGGCTCTGTCCTGACAGAGAAGAGCCTGCTTGGGATTCTTTTCCTCTCTGTCTCTGCCCCTTCCCTGCTTGCATTCTTTCTCTCTCTCTGTCTCTCTCTTAAAAATAAATAAACATTAAAAAAAAATGCTGTAATAAAAGTGTAAAAAGATGATTTCCTTTACAATATACATTGGCTGTAGTTTATGCCAAAGTTGTACCAGGAAAGAGCTAAATTTATTAATTCAATTTTTAACTCATAGTTCTATAATGAGCTGTATCAATATGTTTTCTAAAATGAAACCCAGTGCCTTTATTTTGGAAATACCATCTTGATTTGGTATTTGGGAGGCATAAAAATGTGAAGTTGTAACACACCCAAGGAAATTTAAAATATCATCATTACTTCATTGAACTAAAAAACCAAAATGAAGTTGGAGGAAAAACTAAAACAGTTGAAGTATAAATAGGAGTATTATTATTATTGTTATTATTACTGAGGTATAATTGATGTACAATATTGTATTAGTTCTAGGTATAGATTAAATATACTGATTTGACAGTACTATGTATTACCCGGTGCTTATCGTGATAACTGTAGTCACCACCTCTCAATTTTATTGACTATATTCTCTATGCTCTACTTTTCATTTCCGTGATTTCTTGTTTTATAACTGGAAGTTTGTACCTCTTAATTCCCTAATTTCACGCCCCCCCACCCCGCCCCATATACCTCCCTTCTGGCAACCACTTGTTTGTTCTCTCTATTTAAGAGTCTTTCGCAGGGGTACCTGGGTGGCTCAGTCAATTAAGCATCCGACTTTGACTCAAGTCATGATCTCACAGTTCGTGAGTTCCAGCCCCGCACGAGGCTCTGTGCTAACAGCTCAGAGCAGCCTGGAGCCTGTTTCAGATGTGTCTTCCTCTCTCTCTGCCCCTCCCCTGCTCGCTGTCTGTCTCTGTCTCAAAAATAAATAAATGTTAAAAAAAAAAAAATTAAGAGTCTGTTTGATTGTTCATTGGTTTTGTTTTTTAAGTTCTACATGTAAGTGAAATCATAAGAGTATTTGTCTTTTTCTGTCTAACTTATTTCACTTAGCATAATACCCTCTAGGTCCATCCATGTTGTCGCAAATGGCATGATCTCACCCTTTTTCATGGCTGTGTAATACTTTGTTGTGTGTGCATGCCGTATCTTCTTCATCCATTCATCTATCAGTGGACGCTTGAGAGTTGCTTCCATATCTTGGCTACTCTGCATAATGCTGCACTAAACATAGGGGTGCATATATCTTTTTGAAGGAGTGTTTTTGTTTTCTTTGGGTAAGTTCCTAGTAATGGAAATACTGGATTGTGTGGTAATTCTATTTTTAATTTTTCTCACAGTGGCCGCACCAGTTTACACTAGCAGTCCACAAGGGTTCCCTTTTTCTCTACTTCCTCACCAACCAACACATGTTATTGCCTGTTGTGAGGTGATAATCTCATTGTAGTTTTGATTTGTAGCTCCCTGATTATTAGTGATGTTGAGTATCTTTTCATGTGTCTGTTAGCTGTCTTATGTCTGCTTTGGAAAAATGTTCAGGTCCTCTCCTCATTTTTAATTGGATTCTTTGTTTTTTTTTTTGCTTTTGGTGTTGAGGTATATATAAATTCTTTATGTATTTGGATATTAACCCCTTATCAGATCTATCATTTGCAGATATCTTTTTGCATTTGGTAGGTTGCCTTCTGTTTTGTTGATGGTGTCTTTTGCTGTGCAAATGCTTTTTATTTTTGATGTAGTCCCGATTATTTTTGCTTTTGTTTTCCTTGCCTCGGGAGACAGATTCATAAATATGTTGGTGAGGCTGATGTCCAAGAGATTACTGCCTGTTTTCTTTAAGGAGTTCCATGGAATTCCAAGTCTTTAATTTTGAGTTTATTTTTGTGTGTTGTGTATTTTGCTTACTATGTAAGCAAGTGGTGCAGTTTCATTCTTTTCAATGTAGCTGCCTACCATTTGTAAATTGGAGTCTTAATAGTGAATTTTCTAATTGGCTTCTGTAATATCCAAGGATATAGGAGTACATGCAAATACACTTATCTAGAGAGTTTGTTTAGAAAACTGAGCGATAGAATTAAGAAATTGTTTTTGTTTGTTTGTTTAAGGTGGATGGCAGGATGAAACCTGGCCAGACGGTTGGACCGCCGTGACGAGAGACGGAAAGCGGTCTGCTCAGTTTGAGCACACCCTGCTGGTCACGGACACTGGCTGTGAAATCCTGACCCGGCGACTTGATAGCACGCGGCCTCACTTCATGTCCCAATTTTAATTTCTCCCAAGATGGCACATCTCAGTAATACCTTCTGGCTGTACCATGCATTTTATTGAGAGTACAGAATGGAAGAGGAGATTTTTATTACGTGTTTTGTTTTGACTATAGATAAGGAAGACTACAGCATTGGATGTGTGTCCTCAAGAACTTGACTTGGGTCTGAAAAAGCTGAGAAGAATAAAAGAAACATTCTCAACTCTTTTCAGTATTCCCCTCTCCCTCCAGAAATCTCTGCACCCCTGTTTTCTCACTTGGCCTTTGAGCACTTTTTACGTAAACCTGCTTCTAGTTGCTTTTATCACTGCCACAACTGGGCCAGCAAGAGCCAGCTGCTCTTCAGGTGAATGTGGAAGATGAGAATCCTTGAAACTTTAGCAACATATGTTGTTCCAGATTTTTTTTATTATATATGTATGGAAATATATATGTATACATTTTAAATTCCATGTATGTAATTCCTGAACACTATATGACCTGGGTTTGTGTTAATTCTGCCCTGACAGTGCTATATGCTATCATAAATGGACCCATTGTTTGCAGTGATTTATTTCCCAGTTGGGAATTTGGCCTCCCTCCTTCCCCATGCTACTTATTTACCCTTGTAATTGTGTGTAAGGAAGCACTCGGTCAGTGAGACTTCCTCTCCAGTGTGGACTCTGTCAGTGAATGGTTGTGGCAAAATTCACTTTGGAAAAGGGTTGTCACATTTTAGAAACATCTAGTTTCTGGCAAAAATAGCCATGCTTCATATGATAGCTGGCTGTTTCAGAGCATGAGCGTTTTGTGATACATTGCTCTTTCAGACCTCTTTCTGGTCGAAATGGGAGGGAAAAAGCTCCCTTTCTTCCCCTCTATTTTATTTCAGGGCAAACCTTGGAGATATTCAGAGAAGGGTGAACGGTTGCACTGTGGAGGTTGATGGGAAGAGACAGTTCTGAAATCTCTTTGGCAGTGAGCAGAGTAAGTCAGGTGGGCTGTTAGCTTCTGACATTTAGTAAACCTGGTAGTGATGAGAAAGGAACTTCTTTGAAGATTGTACTGTTCCCTTGCAGTAGAGATGCAGCTGTCCGTGGTGTGTTGAAAACACACTTTACCTTGACATGGTTGGGAACCTCATTAGAAATGACCCCAGCTGCCCAATAAATTTGTTCCTTTCAGTAGTTCAGTCCAAATGGAAGTGTATCCAGGGAACACGTATCAGATCAAAGTCGTTGTCATTGGAGTGTACTTGATTACTGGGTATCTGGTAACTTTCTTGTAAGATAATTTGATACCACTGACATGTTATATGAGAACATCTTTCCCAGAGTGCCTCAGACCTTTATTGCTTTAAAAGAATTATGATAATGTTTTCATTACTTTTATTATTTTAATGATTTAGTGAAGTGACTGAATCACAAAAGTATAGACTTTTGGGGGTATGTGTGTGAAATTTTTTATCAAACTGTAATATTTGTGAATGGAATGCCTTGCAATATGAATGTTAATATAATGTGTAAAGGGAGATTAAAAGTTTGAACGATTATCCCCTCCCCCCCCCCCCCCCCCCCCACCGTGTAGTTATTAACTTTGCTGCATTTGTTTGGGGTTTCAGAGGGAAGTGGCGGGAGTAGGGTGGCTGATTTCATAATCTGAAATAAACTCATGACCATTTGAGTGAAGAGTTTTTCGAGTTTAACGACTACATAATTCCAGTACTGTGTTTAGTTCACCAGAGCCTATCAGCAGTATTTGAGATGCAACCATAGTTTTGAGAGCTTTCAAGACAGAATGCTAAATGTTTAGGGAATCATTTTAGGTACTGATGGTGGAATTAACAGTGTGGGCTTCTTTGATCATTAGAATATAAGCTCAAGGAAAAAATATCTTGATAGGATAATTTTTTTGTAAAAAGGTTAACATTGGTGATGATGCTTTTTTTGGTTTGGTAGATTTCAAAACAGTATGGGCTCTAGTCTAATTGTATATATCTAATTTAAAATGTTTATTAGATGAGAAAGCTTCACGTTTCATTATTCTGCCAACTTTTCAGAGTGTATTAACTTTTTATTTTTTGTGTCAACTTAATTTTTTTAATGTTTGTTTATTTTTGAGAGAGAGCATGAGCTGGGGAAGAGCAGAGAGAGGGAGACACAGAATCCAAAGCAGGCTCCAGGCTCTGAGCTGTCTGCACAGAGCCCGATGCGGGGCTCGAACTCCTGAGCTGTGAGATCATGACCTGAGCCGAAGTCGGATGCCAAACCCATTGAGCCACCCAGGCACCCCTTGTGTCAGCTTTTAAATTAATACATATAGTTTTTCCTGCCAGTCCTCCAGCCCCCTTGGAATTATAATTTAGAAGCAGGGAAACATTTGCCTTTAAATTTTATGTCTTTTGCTGATGTAGTGGATTAAGGTACATTAGGACCCATTCACTGACACTTTAATACCACTTGCCACGGGTCGAAATTTAATAGGAGGTTGAGGAATTTGTCATCTTACCTTGATTCTTTTGTCCTATAACTACTATTTTTTTCTTTGTGTTTGGTTAAGATTGCAGGCATGGTGCTTTACTTTTTGCTAAGGCCCCCAGAATGCACCCTCATGGTATCTGTAAGCTGTTTTTTTCAAAAAAAAAAAAAAAAAGTTTTTTACTTCCAACTTTGCATTTTGAAAATTTTCAGATTTACAAAAAAGTTGAAAGTATAGTACAAGGAAATGATCCATATACCCTTTATCTATATTCAGCGATCATTACTTGGCCACATCTCTCTCCTAAGCACCTTCCTTTTGAAACAAATGGCATCATACTTCACATTATTATTGCAGCTTGTCTGTTAAGACGTAAGGACATTTCTTACTGATCATAGTACCACACCCAAGGAATTTAACATTGATACAGAATTATCTAATGTATAGTACGTACTCAAATGTGAGTCTCAAGTTTTTTCCAAATGTTCTTTAAAGCTTCTCTCTTTTCTAAATCCAGGATCTAGACCCATGCATTTGGTTGTCCTGTATCTGTAGTCTTCTTTACTCTAGAGCAATCCTACCTTTTTTGGTGCTTTATGAAATTGACACTTAATAAAGCAGGCCAGTTAGCTTATAAATTTCTGTATTTCTCTGGGAGTTTCTCATGAGAAATTTCAAGATAAATATTTTGGCAGAAGACTCTACTGATGGTATGTGGTATGTCTCATTCGTTGTGTCACATCACATCAGGAGACACAATGTTACTGTCACATTATTGCCAATATAAGTTTGATCACTTGCTTTGTCAGATCTTTCCATTTTAAGAATATTTTTCTTTTCTGAAGCAAATAATCTGGGAGGAGATACTTGAAGACCATTTGGATATTCTTTTCACTCAATGGAATTAATGTGCACTGATAATCCTTGCCAGAATCCATTATTTTATTACATTGGTGGCTGCAAATTGAGACTGAAATCTAGCATTCCATTTACATTTTATTAGCTGGCACCCTTTTACAAAGAAGCATTTTCCCCCCTCCTTTTACCCACGGTCGTTGAGTGTTGTCAATGTGGGCTCATCAATTCTTAAAAATTCTATTTAATTACTGTAATTGTCCCAAATTTGGCCAGCAGAAGCACCTTTAAGCTTATTCATGTGTCATTTTGACCTGCGCCTATTAGTCTTTGAGTGCTTTCTTTTTGCTGTAGCAAGATGTTGTAAGTTTATCGTACAACTTTCCTGTCTCACACTGGGACAGGCTGTTTCTCCAAGGAGCCCTCGTTCCTTTTCATGGGGAATGGTATTTGGAAATGAGGATCTGGGTGCTACTGGGTGTCCTTGTTGCCAGGCACTTTCAGGGAACAGAGCCAGGAAATGTACTTTTTATAAATCATGAATTCGTTCTGATACTTTCAAATCTAACACTAATCTTCCTCATCTTTTTCTGTTTCATATTTATATCTGCTTTATCCCATGGTGAGAACTTTGGTTCTGAACAGCATTAATATTTATTTGCTCGATTCTGTAAGACATGTAAAATTTAGAATTACTGTATCAAAATCACTACCAACAGTGAACTTAAGTGCAAAATTTGTGATTCTTGAAACCTGTCTCACTAAGGGAGTACAGATTATTGGTTTGCTACTTGAAGTAATTTTATTCCTACTGTATCCTAAATTTCGTAAACTGTGAGCTCCTTTTTGACAGTACAGTGCATCTTGGAGGCAAAAGGTACAGTAAGAGGAATGGGAAGGATAGTTATCTGGGAGTTAGAAGTATTGGAAAGGTTTGAGATAGTGTGGTAAGATTCTGTCTACATTTGGTGTTTGACCTCTACCAAACTCTGGAGCTATAAGAGGAGCACATGATACCACTTTGTAATGTAGATGTGTGGCCCATTTTCCAGTAGAGAAAAACATCTGGGCATTATTGTCTTAGCAACAGATTGTTTCACAATGTAGGCTACATTATGCTAATACCCTAAAAGTTATTAATGTGTTGTTTCATTTTAAAAATGAACACCCAAGGAAAGGTTAGCTTAGCACAGGCTCCCCCACGTTTGAACCCTGAGGAGCAAGCAGCCTCTGGTGGCAACCTCTCCTTTACCTCTTCTTCCTTTTGGTGCTAAGGATGAAAAAGAAAAATAGTGCTTTGTATTTGGTTATTTTGAGAAAAAGAAAGCAGGAAATAAGGTGGCCTTGGCTGCCTCTCATCATTTTGGGGACTGTGCAGTAGCAAAAACACAGCTGTCGGTCTATGGCGATTCTGTGGTTATATTACAAAATGTGTCAACGCTGGGGTCTTAGCAAACTGTGCCAATAAGTCCAGTGGAGCAGTGAAGAAGGCTTCCTGGAAAGGTATCAGTGATACGTTTGTTACGGCTCAAAGTCTTCTGGTAATTATTTTTTACTGATGTCTAGAACGTTTTTACCATTGTAAAACTTTTAGTAGAGGCATCGCTTACATCTCCTGGGTGCTTAGCCCTTTTCATGTTACCTCGGCCTCCTCACCTCACCCTCAAGAACAAACGTGCTAATACTTTTCCAAAACTTGTAGGTACATTTGTATTTTCGTGTCATGAGAAGAGCACAGGACCAACAGGACCCCAGAGCTCTGATTTCTCCAGTTTTTTATTTGGTTGCAAGACTAGGACAAATCCCTATACTTATCTGTGGAGAGACCTATTTGTGGAATGATACTATTAGCAACTATTTTATTCTATATATAATGTGACTATAAAGCAAATTTATTTCAGTAGTTGGGTCAGGGGTCAACAGAAAATTCAGGCTGGAATTTTTACAACTTTATTAGTCAATCTGATTCTGAGGAAACAAAATAGCCAAGGATAAGAACTTTTAGTCTGAAGATCTATGTTAGGGAAAGAGCAATAGATACTTTAAAGCACATTTTCACTGTTTATGTTGCTTAATATATCCTGGTTTAATATATCCAGCTTCAGTCCATTTTTAAACTGGAGGTAGTTGACTAGCACTCCTTTCTTGAAAGGGGCTTGTGCAAATTAATCTCATCACAAGGAATTCTGATATGATGTCCACTTTGATAAAAATCAGTCTACCTTTTAAAAACCATCCCACTTACTTAGTGCCCATAAAGTTCCACCAAAAGAAATTTGTATAATGGAGGACTTTGTATGGCCCTGTTCACTTTGTAGTTGTTTCTTTAAAGACATGATTCCCTTAGTTCTATGCATTTATTATCTAAATATCTCTTTAAATATAATAAAATGTTCTCCAAATGTGTTTGTGGTATACTTTTTTCTAAAGGGTATTTGCTGACAATCCAATCTGGCATGTGTATTGAAACAAAATTGGCTCAATCTACAGTTATTTTTTTTTCCTGGGTCACACAGTGTCTCTAGGCCCAAAGAATTGTCAGTTACTTCAGGACTTTGATCACCAGCCTAATTGGCAGATTGGTAGCCAGGCAGAAAATGTTCTGAAGCATTCTGTGCATGGGAAACATGTTCCCTCTTTTCCAAATCAAAACACGTTTTGACTATAAGTTTGCATTCAAATGGGATAAATGGAAAGAAATAGCATTATGTATATTTTTTGGAGTGTTTTTTGTTTGATGTAAGTTGTACACACATGAATGGTTCACTGTGACAGTTTGGGATGTAATGCAGTTTTTCCCTGTCTCCATCCCCCCAAACCTCATCATTCCCTAGGTTCCTACTTTATATGTTAGTTCTCTGCATGTAATAAAGAACTTGTTCCCAGACATGTCTGCAAATGGACTGTCTTACTCCAGTGAACATCAGTCAGGTTAAACAGAATAGCACAATATGCAAGCAAGATTTGAAAAGTGCTAACTAGGTACAGGAAAAATTTTCAGTAAAAAGTTGCTTAAAATTAGTTCCTAATACTGTAAAATTTTACGTACTTAAGTTAAAAATACATTTTACTAACTTTCATGAAGTATATAGTGGGTTAGCCATTGTGTGTTAAAATTATGTATCTGTCCAAGAAAGCAGTTTAAAGATACTTAAAAAAAATGCCCAACAATTCTTTTCAGGTGGTAGACCTCCTAATTTTGGACAACCAGGATAGGCTTGCTGATGTGTATATAGTGAGTAGCTTTTAGCCCTGTTTTATCTATACTTTCTTCCAAAAACTGTATATGCTATTTCTTCCAAAAACAAAAACATACACAACATCCTAGATGCCATCCAAGAGGATATATTAAAAGGATCTTGAAAAGGCTTTATAGTCCCATGATCCAAGAATCTTTATAGTAAGGATCATATAAACTTAACTCCCTCATTGGCCAGCTACAAAAGTTGGAGTTACATTGTTTTGATATTTTATTATTTTTTAAAAATCAATCATTTTTAAGGTTTTGTTGTTAATTTGAGAGAGACAGAGACAGTGAGTCAGGGAGGGGCAGAGGGAGACTCCGCAGCAGGCTTCACGCTGCTAGCACAAAGCCTGATGCGAGGCTTGAGCTCATGAAGCTATGAGGTATGATCTGAGCCCAAACCAAGAGTCAGATGCTTAACTGACTGAGCCATCCAGGTGCCCCCATTATTTTATGTTAAAACGGCTTTACTTTTTCATGTAGGTGGGCATAAAAATGCCATGGCATTCGTGTATATACCTCATATATGAGAAGAAAACTAATGATGGAAAAAACTGTTTAGAGAATTATTAGCTCTTCTACATTATCACACTACTTGTCCATTTTCTTAGTGTGATTGCTCAAGGTGATAGATTTTGTTCCTGGAAGGCTAAGGCTAAACTGAAACAGTTAAAAGCCTATTTCCAGAGCTTTGGTAGAAGCTAGTTTTAGTTTTTTCTTCCAGTTTTCTCAGAACAATAATTTGGGGCCATTTGGACCCCTAGTGCATCTCCAGCCCCCAAGGTAAAATGGGAGAGAAGCTAGGTGGCAATACCTGGTTCTACAAATGCACTAGCTATCCAAAAAGGAGAGGTCATGACCATAATTGCTACCTTTCTATTTTTAAATCAACTAAATAGTGCTCTCTCAGAAACACAAGCACTTACAGGAGCAATTAAGCCATATCAATCAAAAGTATTTTTATTTTTAATGTTTAGTTATTTTTGAGAGAGTGTGTGAGTTGGGGGGGGGGGGGGGGGGAGAGAGAGAGAGAGAGAGAGAGAGAATCTGAAGCAGGCTCCAGGCTCTGAGATGTCAGCAGAGAGCCCCAATGCGGGGCTCGAACTCATGAACCATGAAATCATGACCTGAGCTGAAGTCAGAAGCTTAACTAGCCACCCAGGTGCCCCAAAAGTGTTTTTAAAATAACAACAAAACACATGGCTTCAGTCCAACCAAAAGAACTATGTGCGTGGCATATCCGATGTGTTGACAGAACAGCAGTCTGCAGTCTGCAATACACTATCATGTGGAAAAACCAAAAGAGCGCAAAATAATGTTAATAGTATTCCTTTGTGTAGTTTTAAAGGATATGTATATGTGCTATTCCGTGAATTGAAACTTCTGGGAAGATACATGAACTTTCTAGGAGTCAACCATTTTTTTTTTTTTTTTTTTTTGTGGGAGGGGAATGTTGTGTTGCTCTTATATAATTTTCTGTAATTGAATTTTCTAACTCTTGGATATGTTGCTTTTGTTTTTTTTTCCAATGTCAATGGATTACCTGGATGGAAGAGAAAGCATTTTTTGTTTACTGCTTTATATTGCTCAGAATAAAAGAAAATCCTAAATGTTACTTAACAGCACCACAAAAAGACTGATAGATTATATTAAAAATATAAAATATATTAAAACATAAAACTGATGGAAGGACTGGCATCTATAAGAACACCTAAAAATTACTCAGAAAAAGATAATCCAATAGAAAAATGAACAAAGGATGTAAATAGATACTTCACAAAAAAGGAAATACAAACGTACGATAGTACTTTAGTAACTGAGGGAAATGCAAACTGAAGTAATGAAGTATCATTTCACACTCATTGAATTTGTAAAGATTTCCAACCATTTTGAGGAACGATGTTGGCAGTTTCTAGTACAGATGTGCTTATCCTAGGATATACAGTTGGCTCTTGAACAATGCAGGGACTAGGTATGCCGACCCTCCATGCATTTGAAAATTCATGTATTACTTCTGACTCCCCCAAAACGTTACTAATGGCTTACTGTTGACCGGAAGCCTTACTGATAACAGTTGATTAACACATACATATTATAAATGGTATTCTTAGAACAAAATAAGCTAGAGAAAAAAAAGTGAAGATAATCATAAAATACATTTACAGAACCATAGTGTAAAAAACCCATATATAAGTGAAATCTGTGCAGTTCAAACCTATGTTGTTCAAGGGCCAACTACACATCCTAAGTAAGGAGGATTACTAACACAGTGAGCATGAGAAGGATGTACAAGAATGTTTCACCAGTGTCGTCAGCAATATAGAAACAGCTTTGGAAATAGCGTTAGGCCATCATTTGGGCAGCAGATAAATTATGGTAGTTCATATAAGTGAATACTAATGCACAGTATTAAAATTAGTGAATGAGAGCATCACATGGATTAATCACAATGAGTAAAAAATGAAAGCTGCAGAATAGGACAGTTATCAAGTTTTCAATGCTGAAGACTAGAGACGGTTAATGGATACATATAGTAAGTGTGACAACATGTATGAGTGAAAAACACCAAATTCTGGGTGGTGAGGAAAGGAGGTAAACAGGTATTTCACAAAAAACTTCTGGAGACGAAAGGCAATGTGCTGGTCTAGAAATGGTAAAATGTTAAGATTTGAAAAAGCAGCTGGGAACTTTGCAATTCAGTATGTATTTTTCCTATGCTTGAGAGAATTCATAGAGCCACCACCTACACACATACACCTACTTAAGCACAGAGGGTAGCTTCGTCAATGATGTTTAGTGCCCACTGTGGGCCAGATGCCATACTAGGAATTGTGGGGGGTGGGTCTCTTAAGTTTGAACAAGACATGGTTACCTGTTCTCAAGAATGTAATCTCACAGAGACAGCCCTGGGTTCTCATGAACTTTGCCACTGATGGTGAGGGAAATGTTATTTTTTATTTTTTAAATGTTTATTTTTGAGAGAGGGAGAGTGAGGGAGGGGCATAGAGAAAGGGAGACACAGAATCCGAAACAGGCTCCAGGCTCTGAGCTGTCAGCACAGAGCCTGGCTTGAACTCACCAACGGTGAGATCATGAGCTCAGCTGAAGTCGGATGCTTAATCGACTGAGCCACCCAGGTGCCCCGAGAAATGTTCTTTAGTAAACGGGCCAAAGACTGTTAAAAGTTAAACACAAGTTACCGAGGATGGAAGAAGGCAAGGTTAAGATATTCACCACTGCCCTGTTTCCTCTGGCTTTCCTTTATTTATTTTTTTATTTTATTTTTTTCTCTGGCTTTCCTTTAAAGAATGAAGACAACAACTACAGGAACCATGAGAATGAATTCAGCATAAAACAGAGATCACAACTTCACACATATGCGGAAATTACTTTTATTATGTTAGACTATTTCTTAATAAGCTAGCAATTATTCATGTGAAGGAGAGTTCAGAAAGCTAATTTAGGACTGTATCAGCTTTGTCCTTGATTAGAGATGTATGAATTATACACAAAATATCACTCCCTACAATAGGTTACTCTAGAAGTAGTAGTAGAGAAGGTCTAAGAGACTGATCGTGGAAGAGCTTCTCCCTGCTTGTCTGGTTGTTCCAGTTGGACCACAAGATTTAGGTGAAAGGATGGACATATTTTCTCTGTTGAATTTAAAGTTTTACAACAGTTCGAATGCTGTAAGAGAAGGAAGCAATACACAGTTTTCAGTGATATCTTTTTTTTTAATGTTTATTTTTGAGAGAGAGAGAGAGAGGAGGGGCACAGAGGATCCAAAGTGGACTCTATGGTAACAGCAAATGTGGGGCTCAAACTCCCAAACCATGAGATCATGATCTGAGCCAAAGTCAAGACGCTTTGACTGAGCCACCCAGGTGCCCCTAAATGATATCTTTTAAGACCACTAAAAGTATTTTTTTTTTTACCCTTCTCCATAAACCCCAAGTCATTACATTTTATAATATATAGCTAACGAGGAAGCTTACCTCTTTCCTGCATGCATCAGTTCAAAGGCTTCATTAATTTGGTCAAAAGGCAGATTGTGAGTCACAAATTCATCAACTTTTATCTTTTTGGACATATATTCAGATACTAACTTTGGGACACTTTCCACACTCTTCCATCCTAAAAGAAATCACACATGTATTAATTCTTCCAACAAATCTTTGCAGTATGCTTATTACTTAGTGGGTGACACATTTAAGAGAATAAATTTTTGGAGCTAGAATGTATTATGTTAAATGAAATAAGTCAATCAGAGAAAGACAAATATCATATGATTTCACTCATATGTGGAATTTAAGAAACAAAACAGATGAACATTCGGGAAGAAGGAGGGAAAAAGAGAGGGAAACAAACCACAAGAGACTCTTAACCACACAGAACAAACTGAAGGTGGAGGCATCTAGGTGGGAGATGGACTAGATGGTTAATAGATACTGAGGAGGGACTTGTGATGAATGCTGGGTGTTGTATCTAAGTGATGAATCGCTAAATTCTATTCCTGAAACCAATACTGCACTGTATGTTAACTAAAATTTAAATTAAAAAGAAAAAAAAACCCTGATTTTCTCATCAATTAAAGAGGACTGAAAAACTTCAAAATTAGCATACAGAGAAAGAAGAATTTAATGTACATCTTTAGTTAAAAAAAACAGTAAATGCCTTTTGAGTATTTTCCTTTTTCTGTGTTAAGATTTACTAAAATCTCATTAAGGTTTTAGCCAAGTGAGACTTCTAAGATACCAGGATAGAATTCTGAAGTCTTAGAACAAACTTATTTGGCTCCACAACAGCAAAGATTCTATAATTATGACATTTAAGGAAGAACAAACCTGACATAATACAGGACTTTTATTTCTTTGGTTTTAAAGCCTTTTTTTTTTTTTAAGTTTATTTATTCATTTGAGAGACAGAGAGAGAGAAAGAGTGAGCTTGAGTGGGGAAGGGGCAGAGACAGAGGGAGAGAGGGAATTCCAAGCAGGCTCCTCACTGTCAGCACAGAGCCCGATGCAGGGCTTGAACTCATGAGTCGTGAGATCATGACCTGAGCAGAAACCAAGAGCCGGATGCTTAACCAACCGAGCCACCCAGGCACCTCTTATTTCTTTGGTTTTAAATTCAACAATGAAATTAGGGATAGCATCTCACACCAGAAATCGTGAAACTGAAAACAAAAGTGGGAAATTCTTAGCTATATAAGATTTTAAACAAAATTGGTGCTTCGATCTTTGACTTGTATTGAAAGAAGCAATAAATCAACAAAGACACCTTCCCACCTTTTACACCAGGGACACTTTGTAGCTCATTTCAAACCTCTTTTGAGCCTTTTCCAAATCTGCCTCCTTATATCCTCTATTAATTATTTTTCTCTTACAAATCATAGGGCTTTTCCTTTCTCCTTTTTTTAAAAAAAGTATTATTTATTTAAGTATGCTCCATGACCAATGTGGGGCTTGAACTCACAAGCCTGAGACCAAGAGTCACATACGCTACCAACTGAACTAGCCAGGTGCCCCCTTCTTTAAATCCCCTGGAAACAGAGACAAGTACAGCCACCTCTATTTGTTAGACCAAAACTTCTATTTACATCTGTGGGTCATATTTTAACAACACCCATCACACCCCAATACTCCAGCTTCTGTCCCAACTAGCATGTGCTGGGGTGATGAGGCTTCAGTGAGAGGTTATGATCAACCCCCTGGCTCAGTCTTCCAGGCTTAAAATGTCCTTTTAAATACAGCTAAGGACCTGAGAGGATGTGTGGCTTTAAAAGTCTGTTCTGATATACTCAAGTGAGGCGTACAGCTCGTTGGAAAGGGGAGGTTAGTCTGCATGACAATTTTTATGGTGAATTCTATAGTATAAAGGCAGAAACTTCGGCCAAACCCCCTCATACCCTCTTGGTCTTTTCCTCTGGCCTTGAAAAAAGCTGGCATGATAGGGGATCTTAAACACCTTGTTAAGTTCAGATTATTGAAAATTCACGCTAAGTGATTTTTTTCCCTAAGAGGATGGCGAGAAATATATACTTTTTTAAAAAACCTACAAAAACTTTAGATTTCATTCATTCACACTTGTTGGAATATACAGGCATGATCTGTGCCTCCTAGGTGAGCAACTAGCAAAACAGATGGAAACTGTTTCTCAGCATTCTATCAGTTAGTTAGGCAACCCCAAACCACCATGCGTTTTTTAGGATCACAAAAGGGGAAAAATGATCAGTCTGGCAGCTTTTCATTTCTGTTATAAAGTTTTGTCTAATACAGTATTTTCAGTTGAAGACTTTGTATTGGTTACTACTGAAATCAGTACTATTTAGACAAGAGGTATTATTACATCCAGCGACAACCAGACACTCTGGAAAAATGAGCACAAATGCCTATAACCTCTTTAAGTCCATAACATGAGTGTGGCTGACAATGCTGTTTGTATCCCTGGAACCTACTTCTAACTTCTGCCCTAACCCCCAACTATTTCCTCATTAACAGGATACTGATTTTTTGTGTGTAAAAAGTGGGTCTCCTTCTTCAGAGGAAGTTGAGTATCTCCCCAGCCCCAGGGGTAAATACTGACTGAATGGGAAGCCCTCCTATTAAAACAGCTGTGCAACAACTTGATGAAGGTAGCCCATGAAAATTCTTAAAATGAAAAATCAGCCTGGGATTAAAATTCTGCCGATGGAAATGACAAAAGAGAAAATGTGCTCACCCATTAACTTACCTCCAAAGGCAGTGCCTTTCCACGTGCGGCCTGTTACCAGCTGAAACGGGCGAGTGGCGATCTCTTCACCCGAAGCAGCTACTCCAACCACCACGCTGACTCCCCAGCCTTTGTGGCAGGCCTCTAGCGCTGCTCTCTGCAGGAAAGAGAGGACCAAATCACAGGAGTCAGTGCGTTGTGCCGGCCATCTCTGCTTCCCCAGTAAGTAACTTTTGGGGGAAGGGTGGCGGCACAGAGCTTTTTTTTTTTAAAAAAAAAAAATGACAACAAAAAGATCAAACTGAATATTTAGTCAATGTAATTTTATTCAAGTTTTAATAAGATAATTACCAAATGTATTAATCTGGCTAAATACTAACACAAAATGAAAGAATTTAAAGCTTTTATTTCCCGTCTAGTTTTAAAAGTAAATCCTAGTTGAAAATTCTAAAGACTTTAATAAAGGAAGCAAGGTGGAGAATAGTACTATTTTGCAGAGGATTGACTTTATGTCAAGTAGGCGCATCTTGCACCTGAGGAAACTGAGGTGTTAGAGAAGATGTTGCTCAAGGTTAGTGAAGCGGATATACAGTTGACCCTTGAAAAACACACAAGGGTTGGGAAGCTGACCCCCTGCCCAGTCGAAAAGTCACATTAACTTTTGACTCCCCCAAATTTAACTAATAGCCTTCTGCTGACTGGGAGACTTACCAGCAATATAAACAGTTGATTACCAGCTATTCTGTATGCGTATTTCATACTCTATTCTCACAATAAAGTAAGCTAGAGAAAAAAAAGGAATGAAGCTAAAACTTACCATGACTTTCACGTTACCAATGCACTCAAAGGAGTAGTCCACTCCCCCATCAGTCATTTCAACGAGCACTTCCTGGATGGGTTTACTGAAGTCTTGGGGGTTAATACATTCAGAGGCTCCAAACTCCTTGGCCCGTGCGAATTTATCTTTATTGATGTCCACACCAATGATCCGGGATGCACCAGCCACCTTACAGCCCATGATAACCGCCAATCCAACTCCTCCTAGGCCAAAGACGGCACAAGTAGAGCCAGGCTCCACCTAATAGTAAACATAGTTTGTAAGGCACTCATTGCACGAGAGTCAAGGAAATCACTAGGTTTCTAACACACTGGGCCAATTTCACTATTCTAGCAAAGCTCCACTGTATCAAACTAGAAGGCGGAAGCTAAAACCCGGGCCAATCTCTTACCTTGGCAGTGTTCACAGCAGCACCATAACCAGTTGAAATTCCACAACCCAGAAGGCAGACTTTATCCAAAGGTGCTAAAGGATCAATTTTAGCAACAGAGATATCAGCCACAACTGTATATTCCGAAAATGTGCTGGTTCCCATGTAATGTAAAATTGTCTTTCCTTTGCAAGTAAATCTGCTAGTACCATCTGGCATCAATCCTTTCCCTTGAGTAACTCTAAAGAAAATAAAAAAGGAGAAAGGCAGGGTAAAATCAGGTTTTTCAAAACCCATAGGAAAAAAAAAGTTTTAAATAGGACAGGTAGACAAGAAAGTGTGCTAAGCCCCAAAGTCAGATTTCTACTGTATTTATTAATAATTTACCACCTTTCAGCAATGCCTTATTAGAAAACCTTACAAAAGACTTATAATCCTACATATCTTTTCCAACATTCAGTATCCTTCTGGATCTTGTTGTCAGGGTATTGAGATAAAATTTAACAGATACAACTTATGGATTAGATGAAATAATTTGAAAATTCCATCACCGGCACGCCTGGGTGGCTCATGGCTCAGTCAGTTAAGTGTCGGACTCTTGATTTTGGCTTAGGTCATGATCTCACAATATGTGAGTTGAAGCCCCGTGTGAGGCTCTCTGCATCTTCTCTGTGTGCTCTCTCAAAACAAATATTAAAAAAAAAAAATCCATGAAAAAACTATGAGCAAATATAACTTCTTAGAGCATACAGCCCAAACCAGAATCTACACAGAGATTATGAGCAATTACGCAGATTAGGTGATGAAAATAGCCAAACTGGCTGATTTAGATCTTTCAGGAGGCTTTGTTAAAAGGCTAACAATCCTCAAGGATTCAGGTTATTTCTTCTTTCTCTGTAACTTTGTCTGTTGCCTGTGTAGTTGGTAACACTAATAAAAGATAAAGGAAAAGAAAAAAGCTCACAAAAGCAACCGGTATGATAAATAGTAACAAAAATTGTTTTTGATATTCTAAATAAGTAATGTAATGTCTTGCTTAGGAGTACAGGTCCTAAAGTCAGACACACTTGGGTCAAATCCTGTGTGATCGTGGGCCAGTTAATTAACCTCTGTGGCTTAGTTTCCTCACTAAAAAATGGAGAAACAATCATATCTCAAAGATTGCTATGAAATCAAAGGAGGTGTTATGGAAGGCATTAACATTGTGCCTGGCACAGAGTGCTTATTAAATCTTTATTATTTTTCAAAATAATGCACTATAATTTGATGTTCGTTCTTAGGCTAATCCTTTGGAATAAACAGGAATAAACAAATACACACATGAAAACAGATTGGCTCTAGACTCAAGAGTAAATACATTTCCTTTGAGAAAAAAATATGACCAGAAACAAAAAACAAATCTGTGACAAAGCTCTACCACAGATAACTGTTGTATCTTTAAGAGCAACTTAAGTTTGTTCACCCTTCCTTAATGCAAGAAATCACTTCTATCTCAGAGGAGTTTCTTGAACAAAAGGTGATGTGGGATACATTTCATGCTCTGAAAGGACTTGTCCCTCTGAAAGGCTACAGGCAGCTACAAAAAGGCCAATACCATTATTATACTTGATATGTCCCAAGTTGTTAGACTGCGTTTGAAATTACCTTTCAAAATGAGATTTTGGTTCTAGCTTTGCCAAAATTAACTGGACTTATATAGTGAATGACATCTTGTTTCCCAAAAATAGAATTTTGTCAATGGCACTAGAAAACAAATTCAAGAACACACGATCTTTTATGTATGACCCAATCTTCTAAGTCATGGACCCAGCTCTAATGTGTGTGTGGGGGTGTGTTCCCTTATACGTAACATTAAGCAATTCTTGGACACCAGCAAGGTGTCTGGCAATTCAACTCAATTCTGACACTAGCCACCTGGAGACAGCATCAGATCCCACAGGTTAAGGACTCAGTCCTAGAAGACTGCCCCCTACCTTTCACTTCAGATGCCAGCTGCAAGGCCGAAACTGTTACCAGTGCTTCTGACCCCAATGGCTACAGATTGGAGGTTCCAAAGATTTTCTTCCTCAGGTTCTTTTAATGTCCTAGAATGGCTCGCAGAACTCATGGAAACACCTATGTTATTATTTTTAAAAGTTTATTCATTTTGAGAGCGAGTGAGAGCATGGGAGGTGGAAAAAGAGAGAGAGAGAATCCCAAGCAGGCTCCATGCTGTTAGTGCAGAGCCTGATGCAGGGTTTGAACTCACAAAACGTGAGATCATGACCTGAGCCGAAATCAGGAGCTGGAGGTTTAACTGACTGAGCCACACAGATGCCAGTTTTTATTTACTTATTTAATTTTAGAGACAAAGAGCGAGCACAAGCGAGGGACAAAGGGAGGGTGAGAGAATCTTAAGCAGGCTCCACACCCAGCACAGAGCCCCAGTGCAGGGCTTGATCCCATGACCCCAGGATCATGACCTGAGCTGAAATCAAGAGTTGGACGCTCAACTGAGTCACCCAGGTGCTCTTTAAGTTATTGAAGGATACGATAAAGGATATGAATCAACAGCTAGATGAAGATAAAGTATGGGGAAAGGCTGAGGAGTTTCCATGCCCTCTCCAGGTATGTCACTCTCCTCAATCTACACGTGTTCACCAGCCCCAAAGCTCTCTGAACCCAGTCCTTTTGGGATTTTATGAAAGCTTCATTATAGCCATGACCGACTAAGTCACTGGCCATTGACTGATTCAACTTCCACGCCTCCTTTTCCTTACCAAAGGTCAGGCCACCCCTAGGTTACCTAAGGGCTTTCCAAAAGTCCCCTTCATTAACATAACAAAGGCACTTTTATAGCCCACATCACAGGAAATTCTACTAAATTTTAATAGCTATGAGCCAGAAACCATGGCAGAAGACCCCAATACATATGAGAAATATGTGTCTGGTTATCTGAATGAAATCACAATATTGCATCCAGCAATTCCAATCCTAGGAAAATACCCAAGTAGTCACATCTTCACTAAGAGCTATGAATAGAAATGTTCACAGCAGCATGAATCACAACAGCCCCAAACATTTGAGCAACTTAAATGTCCATCAGCAGGGGAATGGATAGAGATAAATGGATGTATATTTGGAATGATAGAGAAGAGGTGATTCACAGAGCAACTTAAACACATTTCACAGACATTATGAGGAAACCAAACAAAAGAGCACACAGTATGTGATTCTATTTATATGAAGTCCTGTAGTGAAAGAAATCAGAACAGTGGTTCCCTTTGAGAGAGGCAGGTACTGAAGCGCAAGGGATATGAATGACTTTGTAGGGTGCTGGAATGGTTCTCTACGTTGATCTGGGTGGTTATAACCGTTAGGTGTGTATATACATAACAATTCATTGAGCTGTACACTTAAGGTTTATAGTACTTTATTACATATGTTTTACCTCAGTAAAAAGGGGAATACAACATCTTAAATTGCCTCAAAGAAATAGTTAAGTGCTGTTACCTTATTACAATAAAGTAACTACCTTTTCTGTGTCAAGGGGTTAAGTTATCTCTTGTAGTCTTCCTAGTAACCTTATGGGTTTCACTACTTTGATTTCATGGACAATAAAATGGCTCATAAAAATGCTTCTATTTAATTTCCTAGGCATGTCCCTCCTTAATATACGTTTTGGCAAGTTTAGACGAATGTTATGGAAGAAGAATGGGTTCAGAAAATTCTGTTTTATCTAATAGCTGATGATATTGGGCACACCACTTAATTTGAATCTTCATTTTTTCATCTATGAAAACGGGGATACCAATGATAGTGAGGCTGCCATAAAGCTGGAATGAAATAATTCACGGAGAATGCTCTGTATAGACTGCCACACAATTACTTATTATCTTAAGGACCAAATAACAAAGATACTAACCTTATCTTCTGGCAAAGGTTTGTCTTAGGGTTTAGACAAAATTTGCATTCTCCACACTGTGGGATGTAGAGTGGGATGACAGTATCGCCTGGGAAACAAATGCAAAGACGTTATTCTGAATAGGTGACATCTGTTTCTAAACGGATACATCAGCCTCTGCAAATCCCCACTTCTCATGTGGCTTTGCAAGGTTAACTTCAACTCAGAACTTTACCTACACAACATCATTCAGACACTGCCTATGCAAAAAACACAAGTTTCAAAATTTTTATTGAGAGAAAGCTCTTAAACTGTACTTGGAGAACAAGGTCATGGGCTTTAAAATACTGACTCACCGATGAATCTTTAAAAATTCTTGTTTAATTGGTCCAAACTGGCTTTGGAAATATACTTAAATAGTTTCAGATGACAGTAGCTTGCAAAATCAGAAAGAAAAAAAACTCTCAAATATTTGTGCTTCCTAGATAAGGAATAAAATTCTTCCTGAAAAATGACTCAGGTGATAACTTGTTTGTGAAAAAAACAATGTATAAAAATAATTTCCTTGTAGAAATAAATTGAAATTATAAAATTAAGAGTGGTTCAGATATCCTCCTTACCTGCCTTCAGGGTAGTAACTCCTTCGCCAACACTTTCCACGATCCCAGCCCCTTCATGTCCCAAGATCACTGGAAAACTCCCCTCAGGATCAGCCCCACTCAGGGTATAGGCATCGGTGTGGCAAACTGCAGTGGCGATAATCTAGCAGATCAAGAGCATTTAAGGGTGTTTGCTTGCAATCCAGAGAGATACAAGTCAAAGGAAAGGCATTTTCAATACCACATTTCATTGATTCTAAGATACTTTTGTTTCATATCTTAATCTTTAAAATCAGCAAGTATTTACAATCTATGGTATCTTAACAATTGGAATTGGCAGTTTTTAAGTGACACATAAAAGTAATGGTGTGTTTATATGCAAAGACACATGGTACATCTATCCCTTTTCAGTGCATGCTAGCAAAAGAAGGTGAACAAGGTGATTTTATGGGCACTGTGCCTACAGGTGTGGAGAGAACATGACCTGTGTACAAAGCGGGAGGAGTCCATTTCACTGCTGGGATCCTTGTGACTGTTGACAAATGTGACTCCTAAGAAGGTATGGACTACTGCGGAAATATGCCTGCCTGCTTATTAGGGCCAAAATTCAGAGCTTTTAGTGAAACCAACTCCCTTTTTAGCAGCCACACACAACTACTACTTAAACAGCCTTTTATTCTTATCTGGCTTTTAAGTAGGTTATCTTCCCAAACCATTTAACGCACAGAAAGGAAGTCTTGGAGTGTTTATATTTATGCTTCTTTGTCTCTCACCCATGTACCTGCTTACAAGGTAACATTCTTTGCCATTTGTTTTGTTTCCCAGGGAAGACAGTGCGCCCCAAACAGCTCATCTTAGTATATCCCAGGACACATTTTCTTTTTCAGTAGCAAAATCACAATCAGGTTCATTTCTGAACTTAAAGAAAAACATATAAACTGTCATAAGTCTGGGTTGCAAAAGATCTTAAGAAATTATTTGGCCCTGGGCTCTGCAACCTGCTATTTGATCCCTGGGAGCATGAGCATTTGTTTGGAAGTAAGATGGGGAAAGGATCCTCTAATTCACAGCAAAAAAGAGCTTATTTTTTTCTAGGATGTTAGTTTCATTCAATGGTTACTACTTTAAAGTATTAATTTTACATCAAAACAAGTGTAGAATGCTATAAATATCCAGTTGGCTGCCTTGTGCAATACTGTTCTCTCCAAGGGTAACTTCATTTCTCTGACACAACAGAGGCTGAGAAGCACTAGACTAATGAATCCCCTGAACACTGCTCTTGCCTGCAAGGGTCAGTACATTTTATTTTATTAAAAAAAATTTTTTTTTTAACGTTTATTTTTTTTTGGGACAGAGAGAGACAGAGCATGAACGGGGGAGGGGCAGAGAGAGAGGGAGACACAGAATCGGAAGCAGGCTCCAGGCTCTGAGCCATCAGCCCAGAGCCTGACGCAGGGCTCGAACTCACGGACCTCGAGATCGTGACCTGGCTGAAGTCGGACGCTTAACCGACTGCGCCACCCAGGCGCCCTGGGTCAGTACATTTTAAAGCTCTCCAAGCAAGCGGACTTCACTTGCTTGTTGCTCCAATCAAATCAGGAACCTCTTCCCAAATCATATTTGAAACCTCCGCTAACAAAACTGAAGACCATTTCTTCTTTTGTTTCTAATGTGTCATCATACATTTTAAATTATGGGCTTGGCAGAAAGGGGGAACATCCTATAAAGTCATCTTAAACACAGGCTACAGAAGAAAGAGTGCAGTTATCCAGTGATCCATGGGGAAGGCTGCTTAGCTCACCCTCACAAGCTAAAAAGAGGGACAGGAGTGCTGCAAAAGTGAAGCAGGTAAAGTAAGAGGAGGAGGATGTGATTCCCAGGTTGGAGGACTTTCAATACTTTCTCTTTAACGCTGTCCTTGGGGATTTATCCACAGAGGAGTCATCTATCCGGAGACCTCATTGTAAGTCTCCTTTTCCAGTGCCCTCAATATATCATTACCTTAATTCGCACTTCATGAGCCTTTGGGGGTGCCACCTCTACCTCCTCTATAGAGAGAGGTTTTCCTGCTTCCCAGGCAACTGCAGCCTTGCACTTGATAACCTGAGATCAGGGAAAAAAGAGAGCAAGTTGTTTATCCTCCTGCACTAATAATCAACTACTTATTTAGATCCTGACTACTAATCTTAGAAAATATATCGCAGAATCACAAAAACCATAACCTCTAAGTGATATGGAGAATTATTTTGCATGTTTTTAAGATTATTATTGTTTAAAATCATTTTTTTTTTTTTGAGAGAGACATGGACAGAAAGTGTGCGTGAGCAGGGGAGGGGCGGAGAGAGAGGGAGAGCGAGAATCTCAAGCAGGCTCCACACTCCCAGTGCAGAGCCCGATGTGGGGCTTGAACCTACCAAACATTAGATCATGACCTGAGCCAAAGTCAAGAGTTGGATGCTTAACCAACTGAGCCACCCAGGCACCCCTTGCATGTTTTTAGATTTCATACAAGTAATGTTCACTAAAAAAATTTAATTCAGATGACTACATGGTCAGCTGTAAAAGCCTCTTTTGGTTAAGTTTTATTAGTCAAATATTTAACGATCTTCTAGGAATACGTTAAAAATACGGGTTCTGGGGGCACCTGGGTGGCTCAGTTGGGTGAGTGTACAACTTTAGCTCAGGTCATGGTCTCGTGGTTTGTGGGTTTGAGCCCTGTGTCTGGCTCTGTGCTGACAGCTCAGAGCCTGGAGCCTGCTTCAGATTCTGTGTCTCCCTCTCTCTCTTCCCCTCCCCCACTTGTGCTCTGTCTCTAAATAATAAATAAATATTTAAAAAAGCTAAAAGCAATACAGGTTCCAGAGCATCTAGGTGGCTCAGTCGGATAAGTGTCAGACACTTGATTTTGGCTCAGGTCATGATCTCATGGTTCCTGAGTTTGAGCCCCACGTCAGGCAGACAGCACGGAACCTGCTTGGGATTCTTGCTCTTCCTCTCTCTCTCTCAAAATAAATACTTTAAAAAAAAATACAGGTTCTAAGACAATCTGATTCAGTAGGTCTGCCACAGGATCCAAGGAATCTGAATGCTTAACATGTACCCTATGGTATTCCTTTACTAAAGCTGGTTTAAGTTAACACTGGTTTAGTGCAAAACCGCAAGGTGGGAAGGAGCATAAGGAGGATCAGAATGGGAGAATTTTAAAACACTATATTTAGGGGCACCTGGGTGGTTCAGTCGGTTAAGCATCTGACTCCCTGATGTCTGCTCAGGTCACGATTCCATGGTTCATGGGATTGAGTCCCGTGTCGGGCTCTGTGCTGACAGTGTGGAGCCTGCTTGGTATTCTCGCTCTCCCTCCCTCTCTCTCTGTCCCCTTCCCTACTCACATTTTTTCTCTCAAAATAAATAAACTTAAAAAATTACTGTATCTACCCCTTTTAACTGTGCTATATAGTACAGTTGCCACTTGCCATGTGTGCCTTTCAAGTGGAAATGATATAAACTGTAAATGTAAAAGATATGCAGATTATGAAGACATAGTAAAAAAAAAAAAGTAAAAGTATTTCAATACTTAAAAAGTATTAATTACATGTCAAGGCAGTAATTTGAACACAGTAATTCCTCTTTATCTGTAAAGGATACATTCTCAGACTCCCGTGGATGTCTGAAACTATATATACTGTTTTTCCTATGCAAACATATCTATGATAAAGTTTAATTTATAAATCAGGAACAGTAAGAAATTAACAGAATTATATTGTAGTAAGTTATGTGAATAGTCTTTCTCTCAAAATCTTATTGCACTATATGTATGTACTACTCCTTCTTGTGCTGATGTGAGATGATAAAATGCCTACCTGGTGAGATGAAGTGAAGTGAGTGAGGTAGGCATTGTGATGTAGTGTTAGGCTACTAATGACGTTCTGACAATAGGTCAGAAGGAAGATTACCTGCTTCTGAACTGCAAATGACTGCAGGTAACAGAACCGGTGGAAAGTGAAACTGCGGATAAGGGGGGGATTACTGTATAATGGATTAAATTTTAATCAATTTTATTTTTTATTATTCATTTTTTAACCCAATTTTAATGTGGCTACTAGAAAAAAATTCCAAGCTAATTAGCTAGAAATGCTAACTTCAAGCATAGCATTGACTTAGAAATTCTAGTCAGTACTAGAATTTAGTACTAGGCCTCCTTTACTAGAGCATCAGGTGTAATGAGGAAAGGTAAAAAAAAAATTTTTATTGAAGCATAGTTAATATACAACATTGTATTAGTTTCAGGTGGACAACATAGCAATCGGATGTTTATATACATTAAGAAATGATCACCATGATAGGTCTAGTTATCATCTGTCCACCATACAGTTATTACTATATTATCGACTTTATTCTCTATGTTGTACTTTATACCCCCATGACATCTTTTATATCTGCGAGTTTGACCTCTTAATCCCTGTCACCTATTTTGCATTCCCCCCACCCCCAAAAGTTTTGAGCAGTTCACAAAATGCTTATGAAATGTGTTGACAGAATAAAGGATGCAAACTGCTGGGTTTATAGGAGACAGACCTGAAAGTCAACACTTACAAAAAGGGTAAGTTAAAGGGAGAGGCACAAAGTGGAGAAAGAGTGTTAACTTTCATTGGTGGGTTTGAAAAAACTTCACTTTTAACTAGGATACCCAAGGATGAGAAAAAGTTAGTTACAAATCATAGTAATTAAACACCTACAAATATAAAAAGCTACTGTGAGGAGTAAATGAAAATGAATAAAAACTCCCTAATATAGTGCTTGGCATAGTGCTTTGCAGAAACAAATAGTATTTATTAGAACTAGAACAAAGAGTGGAGGAAAAGCAGAGTTGAACTGTATAGAGAGCTGAGTGGCTTGTGTAAATTGGTGAGGCTGGAAATTATTATTTTTAAAATTAAAGGGTAGATACTAAATCTTATGGTAAAAATATGCAGGCATTGCATTAGAATGTTTTCACCTCAACTGACCATAAATCTCAAAACAAAATCACAAAGGTCAAATTCAAAATAGTCACATATTCTAGAGAATTTAGGCAACAAGAATAAATATAATTCATCCATAATTTTTTTTTTTTTTTTTTTTTTTTTTTTTAGTGAGGGGGAAGAGGGAGATAGAGAATCTTATGCAGGCTCCATGTTCAGTAAGGAAGCCCAATGGGGACTCGATCCCTTGACCCTGGGATCATGACCTGAGCTGAAATCAAGTCAGATGTTCAACTGACTCAGCTACCCAGGTGCCCCTAATTCATCCATAATCTAAGTTCTTTTTAAATTAGAAAAAAATTTTGTTTTAAATTTTATTTATTTTGGGAAAGAGCGCATGAGAAGAAGGGCACAGAGAGGGGAGAGACAGGATCCCAAGCAGGCTCCATTCTGGCAGCGTGGAGCTACAGGTAGGGCTCAATCCCACCAACGGTGAGATGAGGACCTGAGTCAGATGCTTAACTAGCCACCCAGGTGCCCCAATAATCTAGGTTTTTATACCCCCTTCCCCTATTTTAAGGAATGCTTGAGAAATTTTTTTCCTTTTAATGACAGTTCTAAAACAAAGCTCCACCCTAAATCTACTTTGCCCTACTTCAAATATGATCACAGGATAATTTTTCACCTTCTCCAAATAAAGGCACTTCGTTATAAAGAAAAACAACTTGCCAGTTTGTTAAGTATGAAAGATCGTTTAGCGTTTACCATTTCTTTTCAACCTCAACATTTAATGTCATAAATCTTTCTAAAGTTTGCAAAACATTAAAACACTAAGCAACTTTAGCCTGATTATTCACGTTATTCGTGCATTTCTGCCTTTCTTTACTGTCTAAAGTATGTTTCAGGAACCTGGAACAGTTCCTTGCAAAGGGACAGGCCTGGCTCACTATCTTAATGTAACCACTAAGGTCGACCAACCTCTTAAATCTCAATTTTTGGTGTGCAAAATGGGGACAATACTCGCAGAAGCGTCACGGTAGGATTAAAAGAGGAAAGTTCTGGTGCCTTAAGTGCTCAAAAATGTTACTACTGAAAGGGACCCAGGAGCCTTCGCCAAATACATTCTTTAGTGGCACCATAATTATTCAATTAACAATTATAGTCATGAAACACAACCTAAGGGTTAGGAGCACGGGCTCTGGCTGTAGTTCTGCTACTAGCAAGATGACTCCAGGCAAGTTACTTATTTTTGCAAACGCAAAGCGTGAACGCTCTTAAACCTTTTCTACCGCCCCCTCCCCCCTCGGGCTGCACCAAAAGCCTCGAAACCTTTCAAGTAAGGAGCCCAAAGACTCTTTCCATTCCTTCCCGCAGAGCAGCTTGCCCGAGGCACCGTTTCAGATCCGGCAGCTGATATCAGCCTACCGGCCTAGGCCCCGCGCAGTCAAGCGACCGGGTTCCATCCCATGCTTTCCCTTTCTCCTCTTCCCTGGGCCCGGTCGCGCTGCACAGCCAAGCCTACCTGGTTCGCCATGTCCTCGGACTCCGATCAGTGAGGGGTGAACATCCGGGGTGGGGCGCACGGGGCTGGGGATGTGGGCGGGATGTGCGCCCAGCGCAGGGGGGCGCGGCGTGGGCGGGGCGTGCTCCCAGCGAGGTCCCGCCGCCGCCTGCTCCGGGGGGCGGAGCGTGAATACAGCGCTCGCTAGGCCAGTCTGGCGCGAAGGGCGGTGCCTGAAGTGTGACGCCTCTGGCGTTGTAGCTCGCGCCCACGTGGTGTCGCCTCCAAAGCTGGAGGGTTTTGCGCGAGGCTGGAGGGCGGCGGCTTTGTGGCAGAAACCTGCCGGCTGGATGCAAAACATCTGCGTCAGGAAGGGGTTTTCCCCGTGTAACGTTAGCCCAGGCAGCGTAGATAAAGCTTATGAAGCATACATGTGCAAGGCGAGGGACCAGGAATTTAACTGGAAGCACGTGAGAAAGAGGACTGCACCATTCTGTGCGCCTTCTACACTGTGTGCGCTGTGACTTGACACGAGTAAGATCGAGCCCTTCAAAGGACTCTCCATTGATGGGAAAACTGAGTTGGGAGAAGAATGCTTAAAGGGGAGACGAAGGAGGTACCCATTCGGGAAACTTCTAAAGGCACTATTCCAGCTGCTTTTGAAGGGTGAGTAGGATTTTTAGCGGTTGGTAGAACACAGGAAGAAACCTGCAAGGAGTACTAGTGAACGAAAAGCCTCCAGAAAGTTTGATATGGTGTGGTTTAGGAGTGGCCAGCGTGGAGAGAGAGGGAAGAGGGGGAATATTTGTCATTTTACTCTTAAACTCTGATTATTGTGGATGCTGAATTATTTTAAGATAGGTCTATCAGACCACTCTTTCTCTGCTTCTCAGTCTTTTTCCTGGCTCTTTCTGCTCAGTCCTAAGGGCTGGTGATCTAAAAAAATTATGTCCAGGGGCACCGGGGTGGCTCAGTGGGCTAAGCGTCTGACTTCCGCTCAGGTCATGATTTCAGGTTGGTGAGTTCTAGCCCCGCGTTGGGCTCTGTGTACGCAGCTTGAAGCCTGGAATCTGCTTTGGAGTCTGTGCCAACCACCCCACCCCCGCCTCTGCCCCTCCCCCGCTCATGCTCTGCCTGTCTCTCTCTCTCAAAAGTAAACATTAAAAAAAATTCTGCCTGTTATCTTTCCCTTCACTCCACCCTCTCATCTACATCCTGAATTTTAACTTCTTCTAGGTTATGAACAAGGATGGCTGTGGTGAACTCCAGGCTTGGGCATACAACTGCTTACTAGATATGTCTTCATTTGTCATCTTTTCTCCTTAAAGGAACTCTTCTATCTTTCTGTGTCCCCACCATCCACCTACTTGCCCCAGCCAGAAACCTGGAAATCACGACTTCTCCCTGTCCCTGCATTCCTTAGCACCTGCATTAAATCTAGCACCAAACTCAAAATACCTCTCACATTTTGTGTCCCCCGCCCCCCACAACTGTTGCTGCTGCCTTAGTTCAGGGTCTTATGTCTTACAGGATTTCTGAAAAAAGCCTCCTATCTGATGTTTTTGTTTTTAGGCCCCCGAATGTAATGCATTTCCAACTAATGCCCCCTTAGTGATCTTTCTGAAACATACATGAATTCATGCCATTTCCTTTCACCTTTTATAGTTTTTGAGTGCTGTGGATTATAAGGAAATAAATGTCATTCGACTATTTAAAAATCTTCAAGGGCTGAGAGAGGGATAAAATCCAGATGCTAGCTGGGCCAGTCAGGTTCATACATAACATGGTTCCTGCTTATCTCTACATCCTTATTTTTTGCTATTCCACTACACAGATCTCAAAACAACCTTATGGAACACTTGAATTTTCTTAAGAGGACTGTTCTCTTTTTTGATTCCAGGCATTTGTTGTGATAGAATGTCTGCTTGGAATGTAGCAAGCGTGTTTTTTTTTTTTTTTTTTTTTTTTTTTTTTTTTTAGTGAAAGGAAGCTTTTAACAGAGTTCATGTTCTTTTCCCAATTGTTGATATGTTGTCTATCTTTTGGGAAGAAACATTTGCATTTTTGTAGTGCCTTGCTAGTTTGCTAGTTTCTATTCTGGCATGTAAGGAGGTTGAAAGTTGTCACTCCATCCTAACAAGTAAAAAGCTGAACAAATGAGAAATCAAAAACTCTTCTTAGATCTGTCAGAGAATTGAGATCACAAAGCAAGCTAATAACCCCAGAATTGGAGAGTTAAATGGGTGCAGAGAATCACAACTTATTGGAGAAGAAACTTACCTTTGGGGGAACCAGTATTGGCTTTGGAAATGTGAAGTGTAATTGATGAATTGCTGGTGGCTTAGTGTGGATTAAGTCTGGGAGTTATGCTACAGAGATCTACTCATAGGGGGGTCCTCACACATTTTTTACTTCAGGGAGTGTGCAGGACTTGGCCTATAAATAGGCTTTAGCTACTAGAGTTGAAACAGGGTCTTGGGCAAGCTGCTCAGTTGGGAAGGAAGTTTTTTTTTTGCTCCTTTCTTGAACCTAATGGAAATGAAAACACAAAAAATCTGTGGCATATAGAGAAAGCAGTGCTAATAGGCATAGCAGTGCTAATTTATAGCTTTGAATGTATATATTGGAAAAGAAAGATTTAAAATTAATCATCTAACATTCAACATTAGGAAAGTAGGAAAAGAAGAACATATAAAATCCAAAGTAAGCAGGAGAAAAATAATAAAATTTAGAGTAGAAATTGATGAAATTGAAAACGGGAATCAGTTGAGAAACTCAACTAAACCAAAAGCTGATTCTTTGAATAGATGAAACTGATAAGCCTCTCACCAGGCTAATTAAGAATAAAAGAGGAGCACAAATTACTAACATGAGAAGTGAAAAAGGGACATCACTACAGATCCCATGGGCATCCAAAGGGCAATAAAGTAATACTGTGAACAACTATATGCCCACAAAATTGATAACCTGGGTAAAATGGACAATTCTTTGAAAGACACAATCTGTTTAAAACTCAAAAAGAAAATGAAGCCATTTGAATAGGCTTATAGCTATTAAAGACATTGAATCAGTAATTAATAACCTTCTAAAACAGCACCAGGCTCAGATGGGTTCACTGGTGAATTCTGCCAACTGTTTAAGGAAGAAAATATGCCAGTTATCTACAATCTCTTCAAGAAGATAGAGGTAGAAGAAGATGGATATTTACTAATTACTTCTTTGAGGCCAGCATTACCCTGATACCAAATTTAGACAAAGCCATTACAAGAAAAAACTGCAGACCAATATCATAAACCTAGGTGCAAAAATCCTCAACAAAAGGATATCAAATTGAATCCAACAACTTATACAAAGAGTTATATGGCATGACCATGTGGGATTTGGTGGAGGTATACAAGGCTGGCTCAACATTTGAAAATCCGTTAACATGATCTGTTACCAACAGGCTAAAGAAGAAAAACCATGATCATAACAATAGATGTAGAAAAAGCATCTGAAAAAATCTAACATCTATTCATGGTAAAAACTCTTAGGAAACTTGGAATAGAAGATAACGTCCTCAGCTTGATAAAGAACATCTACAACAAATATACAAGTAACAATATACTTAATGAAGAGACACTAGAAGCTTTCTTGCTAAGATCAGGCACATGGCAAGTATGTCTTCTCTCACCATTCCCTTTCAGTATCTACTGGAAGTCCTAGCTGATGCAGTAAGACAAGAAAATAAAATAAAAGGTATAGTTATTGACAAGGAAGAAATAAAAGTGTCTTTCTTTACAATTGACATGATTGCCTATGTAGAAAATCTCAAAGAATCCACATAAAGCTCCTAGAACTGATAAGTGATTATAGCAGGTTTGTAGGATACAAGGTAATATGCAAAAGTCAATTACTTTCCTATATACCAGCAATGAACAAGTGGAATTTGAAATTAAAAACAATACCATTTATATTAGCTTGTGAAAAAAATGAAATACTGAGGTGTAAACCTAACAAAATATGTACAATATTTATATGGGGAAAACTATAAAATTGATGAAAGAAATCAAACAAGAATTGAATAAGTGAGAGATTGGATAGAAAGACACAATATTGTCAATATGTCTGTTTTTTCCTACTTGATCTATAGGTTCAGCACAATCCCAGTCAAAATTCCAGCAAGTTATTTTGTAGGTATCAACAAACTGACTCTAAAGTTTATATGGAGAGGCTAAAGACCCAGAATAAGTCAACACGGTATTGAAGAAGAGCAAAGTTGGAGGACTCATACTACCCAACTTTAACACTTACTATAAAGCTATCATTGAGACAGTGTGCTATCAGCAAAAATAGATAAATACATCAATAAAACAGAATAGAGGGTCCAGAAATAGACCCGCATAAATGTAGTGAATGGTTTTTGATGATGACATAGCAAAAAAAAAATATATATAATATACAATACACAATACAGGAAATAGTCTTTTCAAAAATGATTCCAGAACAACTGGACATATACATGCAAAAAAATGATTCTAGATACGGACATTCATCCCTCACAGAAATTAACTCAAAACAAATCATAGATGTGAATATAAATGTAAAACTATAAAAGTCTTACAAGGTAACATAGAAAATTTGGATGACTGTGTATGGCAATGATATTTAAATATAATACCAAAGGTATGATCCATAAAAGGAATAGCTGATAAGCTGGACTTCATGAAAATAAACTTATATTCTGTGAAAGATATTGTCAAGAGAATAGGACAGCCCACAGACTGGAAGAAAATATTTGCAAGGAATATTTGTAAAGGACGGTTTTCCGAAATATACAAAGAACTCTTAAAACTCAATAAGAAAACTAACAACCCAGTTGAAAAATGGGCAAAAGGTTTGAACAATTTCCTCATCACAGATGTATGTATGGCAATTAAGTATGAAAAAGTATTCAACATCTCATTACGGAATTGCAAATCAAGACAAGAAGGTACTACTGCATACCTGTTCAAATGGCCAAAATACAAAACAATACCAAATGCAACAAGAACTCTCATTCATTGTTGGTGGCAATGCAAAATGATATGGTCACTTTGGAAGACAGTTTGACAGTTTCTTACAAAAGTGAACATATTCTTACCATACTATCCAGCAATCATGTTCCTTGGTATTTACCCAAATGAGTTGAAACCTTATGTTTGCACAAATCTTATAGCAATTTTATTCGTAATTGCCAAAACTTTCACATGGCTATGTATAGGAGCTTTATTCATAATTTCCAAAACTTATATTCAACCAAATATCCTTTAGTAAGTGAATGGTTGAATAAACTGTGGTTCATCTAGACAATGTAATATTGTCGAGGCTGAAAAGACATAGAGGAATCTTAAATGCATATTACTAAATGAAAGAAGTCAATCTGAAAAGGCTGCATACTGTATGATTCAAACAATATAACATTCTGAAACAGACAAAACTATGGGTACAGTAAAAAAAATCAGTAGTTGCTAGGGGTTGGGGAAGGGAGGGTGAATAGGTAGAATAGAGAAGATTTTTAATAGATAAGAAGTAATTAAGTAATTACTGTGTATGATACTATATTGGTAGATACATGTCATTGTACATTTGTCAAAACCCATAGAATATACAAACCCAAAATGAACCCTAACATAAAGTATGGACTTTGGGTGATGATGATGTGTCAGTGTTATCAGTTGTACCAAATGTACCAGTGTGGTGGGACATGTTGATGGTGGGGCAGGTTGTGTGTGTGTGGGGGGGGGGGGGGCAGTAGGTACATTGGAACTCCATTCAGGTTTGCTGTGAACCCTAAAACTTCCAAAAAGTAAAGTATGCTAAAGAGTTACAAGTAGATGTGTAAGCCGTAACTATTTTCTGTGGAAAGGAAAAATTGATATAAAGTGGAGTCAGAGGCCCTCAGTTTCATTAGGGAATTTGCTCATGTAGACTAGATTGGAAATAACCTGACCAGGTAGAGGGGAGTTTATTTGTTTATTTTGAGGGGGGAGGGGCAGAGAGAGGGAGCAAGAATCCCAATCAGGCCAACATGGGGCTTGAACCCATGAACTGTGAGATCATGACCTGAACTAAAATCCAGAGTTGACTGCTTAATGGACTGAACCACCCACATGCCCTGAGCCTTGGAGTTCTTAGTCAAAACTGAGATAATATGAAAAATGCCCTTTTAATTTTCTATTATACTTAATCATGAAATTATACCTTGTATTTCTCCAGCCTGTCAGGTTTTCCAGAGCCTCCAGAGTTTCTGTCTGGAACATTTAAAAAAATTATTTATTTATTTTTGAAAGAAGAGAGAGAGAGAGAGAGAATTCACGAGGGGGAGGGGGTAGAGAGAGAGGAAGACACAGAATCTAAAGCAGGCTCCAGGCTCTGAGCTGTGAGCACAGAGCCCAGTGTGGGGCTAGAACTCGTGAACCATGAGATCATGACCCAAGCCAAAGTCTGGTGCCCAACCAACTGAGCCACCCAGGTGCCCCTGTCTGGAACATTTTTAATAATAAAAATTAAAAAAAGTCAGGCTAGAGGCTGGCTAGAGCAATCTGTTTGGTGGCAGAATGAAGTAGAGCAGAGTTTAGTGAGGTTAGACACACAGTGGGTTTTCCCATGGAGCAAATGTGGACCCTGCGAAGGGATACAGTTGTAGATAATCTTAAAAGAAACTTCACCAAAGAGATCCACCTGGAGAGGGTGGGTGACCCTGGTGGAAGTCAAGGGCTGAAGGCAGAGCTTTAGTTGGCCGGTTGTGGGAAAAATCCAACCTATAAAGGAATTGCAGGTAGGAGGTCCCCACTGGGGTAGAGAGTTCTTTGCAAAACCCACAGAAAATCCCCACTCAAGAAGGAATCCAGTATCTAGAAGGTGCTGCATCCAAAGAGTACCAGTATCAGATTGCAATAGTACTTATTGGCCGTGTAGCATATAGCTTATTTCTCCAAATTTTTCCTCCCTTCAAGTCTGGGCAATGGAAGGGGCTTGAAGCAGTAGCTGGCAAGTGGTGGGAGAAATGGAGCATGAATGTGCAAAGAAGCAAACCTCTCATTCTTTCCCCACTGCAGTTTTAACTTTCTGGGGCGGCAATGGCAGCCAAGCCAGTGGTGGTGTCCTGTGCCTAGGGGTGGTATTGTGGTTCAGTCTGTAACATCTGGAGCCTGAGGAAAAGGAAAATGGTGATCTGCATAGGCTTGGACCTAAATGTCAAGCTATATATCTCTGAAAGTGTTTTCAGGTCCTCTTGATAATACTGTGACCTAACCAATATCTTTTTTATTTTTTATTTTTTTTATTAAAAAAAAATTTTTTAATGTTTTTATTTATTTTTGAGACAGAGACAGAGCTTGAGCAGGGGAGGGGCAGAGAGAGGAGGGGACACAGAATCTGAACCAGGCTCCAGGCTCTGAGCTGTCAGCACAGAACCCGATGTGGGGTGTGAACTCACAGACTGTGAGATCATGACCTGAGCTAAAGCCGGACGCTCAACCAACTGAGCCACCCAGGCGCCCCCTGACCAATATCTTTTAAATAAAAATTTTTTATCATCTTAAATTAGTCAGAATTGATTTCTGTGATTTGCCTATGAAATCAGTCAAAAACAGTACCAGGAATTTTGCACAAAAACAGACCATCAGTGGGTTAATCTGGGATTAATTATCTGACCTAGTTGAGGCTTACAGCAGTGAAAATTCAGTTGACTCTAATGAGCAGAGTGTCTCTAGGTATGCAGGGATGAACAGTTAATTAAAAAAATCAATTCTGATTTTCTGGAATGAAGTAAGTATTGGAGGCAAAGCCTTGGGGACTACACAGATTTTGCCATAGAAGTGTATCAAAGTGCACAAGTCATTGAAAGCTGGAGGAGGTAGATGGTTGTTTCTAAAAGTGCTGACAGTTTAATGAAAGAGAATGGTAAATTCTGTTGCTCAATGATGTCAGGGCTTTAGTTCAGCTGCTCTGCTGTTCTCTTGTTTTCCCCATCACGGTTGTAAGATGGCTGCTACATTCCAGCCTCTCATGTCCTTGTATGACAATATCCAAAGGTAGGAAGGGAAATGTCTTCACTTTACCCTCCTTTTCTTTTTTTATTTTTAAATCAAAGGAGAAATCACTCCCCAAAGCCCTCTAGCAGACTTCCCCTTATGTCTCACTAGAACAGAGTCATATGTCTTCCCTAAATCAGTCACTAGCAAAGGAGAAGGGGATTAGACCATTCATAGTTTAATTCCTGGGGCTGAGGGAGACTCCCACCTTCCCTGAGCTCATTATTGCCTGTTTCTTGAATGAAATTGGGGTTATTTTTGTAAGGAAGTGAGGAATGGCTAATGATTTGGAAACCAGTGTTGGCAACACCATCTTTGGGCAGCTCTCACCTATTTATGGAATGACCTAAAATGTGCCAGCTTTGAGTAGAACCTAGAGCAAGAGAACTCCAGCTGGTCTAGACCGCTATGAAAGCAAGCTTGATGCTTTTCTTTTATGTACTGTATGTTTTTTAAGTTTCTGTGTCAGGATGTTGAATGGAACCTATGCAAGTTCCAGTAGTAGAATTATGGTGGAGAACCAAGTATTTTAGAGCAAAGTCATGCTCTCTTCAGTCCTGCTTGTGATGGAAGATGCCTAACTATGAGATGCTAGGTGATCATGCTGAGTTTCTCACCATGACCTGGTTATTATTGGGTGTATAGAATTATAAGGTTGGATACACCCAGGAGGATAGCATTATCAAGCAGATGTGTGTCTATAGGACTGGATCCAAGCAGATCCTGAGAAATTGACTCACACTCCTTTTGTACTTCTACCCCTATATAATCAGTTTATAGAGGAGGAAGAGAATTTCAGCGTGGTTTACAATACTCTGCACAATATTCTGGCAGTTGGTAGAGGTAGATTTGGGAAATCTTGCAGGAGTACATTATATCTCTTTAAGTCCTCTTTGTCAAGAATGAAATGGCCTGAGGTATGGATCTACATTGATTGATAGGTGGTAATTAGTGATTTGGTCACATGGTCAGGGTCTTTGAAGGAATGAGATTGTTAGATTGGTAATAAGGAAGCCTGGAGAAGAGGTATGTGGCTGGACCTTTTATATTGGGCACTGTGTGTGACAAAATTTATGCTCCCTGTGAATCTCACCAAAAGATCTGATTTTGGAAGAGATTATCAATTACCAGGTGAACAAGGTGACACAGCCTCGTGATACTGTTCAGCAAGTCCCCCAAGTGCTTGCTCAGTGGGTTTATAAATGTAGTGCCCATAGAGGGCATAGGCCCAACAGCATAAACATTTCTTACCAAGTGGGTTCTGGCTCTGCCCTGCTGAATGTTCAGATTGATAGCAATGCCCAACAACCCTGGGTCCCCAATAGGGTATAATAATACCTAAGGGGGATTAGACAGCTATTCTGTGACAGGTTGATTACATTGGGTTCCTTTCATCAAGCAGGGAGCAGGAATTTGTTCTCAATGGGATCAACCCTTATTCTGGACCTAGCATTGTTTCCCTGTCTACTATTTTTCTACTTGTGCCATCATCCATGGATTTATTAATATAAATGAAACATAGATTCAGATTCTCAGGTTTAAAAAAAAGTAAATATAAGAAAGGCGTAGTTACTCCATTACTCCATTATTATGGAATAGTTCATAATTCCACATTGTGCATGGGGGAGAAAAGGAATGTGCTAAGGATTCTCTTTTAATTTGGCAGTAAAATTAAAAGACTGCTTAGAAATATAGAGATATCACTTACAAATTATTACCAGGTCAAAATCTTGGCTATAAGATGCTCAGAATTGCAGATTCCTCTTTGAGGTTATTTTTACAGGACAAGGCAACATTTTAAAAGTTAAAAAAAATTTTTTTTAATGTTTGTTTATTTTTGAGAGAAAGAGAGCATGAGCAGGGGAAGGGCAGAGAGAGAGGGAGACACAGAATCCGAAACAGGCTCCAGGCTCTGAGCTGTCAGCACAGAGCCTAATGGGGGCTTGACCTCATGAGCCATGAGATCATGACCTGAGCCGAAGTTGGACACTCAACCAACTGAGCCACCCAGGTGCCCCTAAATTCTTTGGAGTCTTACAAGACATTTTAGTTCAAATAACATTAACTGAGAATGGATTTCTTATAACAAAAAAACCAGAAGACATTCTAGTAATAGTTGTGAATATTCACACATATCTCCATATTGCTGAGGAGAACCCACAGATATTCTTGGCAACTTTTAAAATTTATTATTATTTTTTCAGAGAAAATAGACTTGAGAATCTTAATTCCAGTGTAGTTAATGTAATACAGTGTTGTATTAGTTTCAAGTGTACAGTATAGTGGTTCAACACTTCCGTATATTACTCAGTGTTCAACATAAGTGTACTCTTCATCCCCTTCACCTATTTCACCCATTCCCCACCTTCCCCCTTGCCCCCCACCCAACTCCCCTCTGGTAACCACCTGTTTCTTCTCGGTAGTTAGGAGTCAGTTTTTTGGTTAGTCTCTTTTAGAAACCTTTTTAATTTAATGCCTTATCAAATCAGATTTTTAAAAGTAGCTTATAATATATAATTTTATTGTATTTTTTTCATATCTGCAATCAGACGCCTGTTCAGCAAGAACATTCAGCTGTTCAGACCCCTGTTCAGCAGGAACAAAAAAAAGCATTTTTATTTTTAAGGTCAGGTTCTCAAATTTTATTAGCTACATTATAAGTAGGTCTATAAAACAGAAGTTTATTGGCAGAAAGGATAAAAAATGTTATTAGCAGTAAAATAGAGGGTATAGTTTTTCTTCTATATTATGAAATGCCTATTTACTTATAATTTCCTCTTAAAAAGACCTTGAAATTTCAGAGATGAATGGTCTATCTTCGGGTTCAAGTGATAGAATAATAGCATTCTGGTTTAGTAGAATTCCAGAGAGGAAATATTTAGGAATTTTATACAGCACAATATTTGTCAATGATGGAGAAGACTAATAAAGAACATATGAATACAGCTTGCATTTACTGGTATATTATTCATACTGCATATGGAATATTGACTTTAAGTATAGAGTTATTTAATTAGAAAGAAAGAGGACATGGTGGTAGAGGAGAAAGGGATTATCCCAGCTGTCTTCAGTTGACAGGCAGAGGGACTAAACTTTTTGATTCTCCAGAGAGCAAACTAGGGAGGCAGATCTTAGCTTTAACCATAAGGAAAAAATTGGCTTATGAGGGTGTTCAACCTAGGGTTCACTGACCACCTGTTAAGACATATTTTAAAAAGTGATTTAATTATTTAATTTGGAATTGGAAAATATCCATCCTACTGGACCCAACTTTTAATATGAAAAGTTTTACAATTTCAGAACTTGAAAAACAGGACAATGGACACCTCTGTTTCTCACCTAGGTGTACCAATTAACATTTTTTGTCACATTTACTTTCTCTTTCTTTTTTACACACATACTTTTTGATGAACCATTAAAACAAATTTTTTAAATGTTTAGTTTTGAGACAGAAAGAGAGTGTGAGTGGAGGTAGGGGCAGAGAGAGTGGGAGACACAGAATCTGAAACAGGCTCCAGGCTTCGAGCTGTCAGCACAGAGCCCAACATGGGGCTGAAGCTGGGAAGGGAGAGATCGTGACCTGAGTGGAAGTCAGATGCTTAACTGACTGAGCCACCCAGGAGCCCTTTTGATGAACTATTTGAAAAAAAATGCACGTCTCATGAACTTTACCTCTTAATTCTTCAGCAAGTATCTCCTAATAGGGATTACTCCTTTACCTGTTACAACATCCTTAAAATAATGTTCAACTTGAACTTCAAGATTTTTTCTGACTTGCTTATGAAGATTCTCATAATCTTCATTCTCATAATCCTGTGTTACTTTTCCCTGTAACACAGGATTTATTCAATGAGGTTAGTAAATTCTGCGCTGCCTACCTCATATGGCACATTGCTGGAGGGCCTGCTATCTGCAAGGCACACAAAGAATATGAAAAATGTCCCTGTCCTCAAGAATTTATGGTCCAGTGAAAATTCTGGAGAATCATATGGAATAATGCACATGAAAGTACTTTTTAAAATGTCAACTATGATATAAGTGAAAGTTGTTATTCTCTCCCTGAATCCTTTTTCTCCAAGAAAATAGGATCTGGTAGATGGGAAAAATGTTTAAAAAACACCAGAGGGCGCTACAGGAGCATTTAGGAAACGATAGTCTAAGATGCTTGAAGAGACCATGAATATATCTTAAAACTGTTTTTTTCTTGTCAGAAGAACAGACTGTGATTGTATTGCCTTTTAAATTCAAGTACTGTTCACTCTATTAACAGGCATTCTTAAAGATTTGTAATAATTTCAGGCCCCCCCAAAACATTAAAACAATACACCTGAATATCTTACTACGTTAGAGAATCCAAACCTTTAAAATAATTTTTACCCCTTTGGGATGGTCAAGTTCCATTCCAGTTTTGTTTCAGTAACTTGGCACCCTAGAAATACTGTTTGGTGCCCCTATTATTTTAAAAAGTAACATTTAAAATTGAAGAATGAATGTGAGAGCCCTCAGGAGAGACAGACAATTGTCAGTAGTTGGGAGGTTTGTTTTTTTTATGTCTTTCTAGTGTGCAGTTTTTAAATGGAAGTTTTCTGCACATTGCGAGATGCATTACTTGTACATGATTTTGGTTGTTCCTGGAGTATCATATAGATTCAGCATTCATTTCTCATTTTTAAAGTTTATTTAGTTTGAGATAGTGCATGTGCGCACAAGCAGGTGAGGGTCAGAGAGAGAGGGAATCCATGCTGCCTGCCTGCACAGAGCCTGGTGCAAAGCTCCATCTCAGGAACCGTGAGATCACAGCCTGAGTCACCCAGGTACCCCATCATTCATCATTTCTCATTTTAAGAGAGAGACGTTTTGGTAACTTAGGCATTAGGTGTACATTTTGAAGAATTATACTATAACTACATTTATTAAGAGTTTCAGCTTGATGCATGGATGAGAAGAAAGGCCTTTGCTGCACACGTGGGCATGTAAGCAGGGGCTTGTGCAGAGAGAGAGAGAGAGAGAGAGAGAGATGGGGACTGATGATCCCAAACAGGCTCTGCACTGAAAGCAGAGAGCCCAAATGTGTGGCTCAAATTCAGGAACCAGTGAGATCTTGACCTGATCCAAAATCATAGGCTTAACTGACTGAGCTACCCAGGTAGTCCTCAAGGTTAAGCTTTAAACCTCATACATATCACTCTGGGCTTTCACTGATTCTGTAATATATAATGTAAGTAATTTTAACAGCCTTGTGAAGAAAAATTGAGTTTTTTTTTGCTTTTTATTTTGTTTTGTTTTCCAAATCACAGAACCACACTTGGAAAATTAGAAGACTGATAGAGGCAGGGGCCACTGACTGCAGGAGTGATTGCAGAGATAGAGGGAAGGAGTGAGGGAGAGAAATTACTGTGTCACAACTTGGCATAAAAATTAATTCTCATAGTGACTGTCTGAGTTATTGGGATTAACTTTGTGTTTCCCTATTGTAAGAGGAGTGTAGAAAATGTTTTGGAAAAATATCATTCAGAAGGGCTAATATAAACTGGATACTTGTTAGGATAAACTTGGATGTCAAGCACCGTGTATTTATTGAGCATCTCTAACAGAGGGATACATTCAAACATTGTTCTGTCTTCAAGAAGTTTACAAATATATACTTGAAAAACTAACAATGGAAGCAACACGTGTTAAGATTTCTATAAAGACAGTAAGAACTGAAGGAGATCAGGGAAGGAAAACAGCTCTGTGGCTGCCAAGCGCTGAAAAGGAGGTGGGTCTCAAGCTAGGCTGCGGAATGATTGAGGGCAGGAGGCAAGGGGATGAGGAGACAGAACACAGCTGACACAGGGAAAAAGGGAGTCACCTGTGGGGTGTGCCCTACTCCCCACAATGCCAACAGAGGAAGCATTTACAGACAGATTAACTGGCTTCCATTTCTAAGAAAAGAGAATCTTAAGTAAGCAGGAATGTAAGTTTCTACTGTGAGATAATATCACCCTCCTCAGCCAGAGCTTCAGAAAAGTTTATCTTTTCTCAGACTTCAGCGTGGTAAACATTTAAAAATAAAACTAGTGAGTTTCAGGAATTATGCTGAACCAGTAGCTAGTCTTTGTTACTCTCACAAAATTATCTGTCTTATCCTTAAAGTGTCCATTGTAGCATCTATGACTATAATTGTTTGAAAACGCTCATTTTGCTTTTCATAGAAATCTTTTTTCTTTTTTCCCTTCTTTTGCCTCAAAAGCCTATATAAATCTTATTGTGTTATATCTTGTAACTTTTTACTTATTACATTACTTTATTATAGGTATTTTGTTGTTTGCCACTTCCATTGATTATTAAAAATACTTAGTGCAGGGGCGCCTGGGTGGCGCAGTCGGTTAAGCATCCGACTTCAGCCAGGTCACGATCTCGCGGTCCGTGGGTTCGAGCCCCACGTCAGGCTCTGGGCTGATGGCTCAGAGCCTGGAGCCTGTTTCGGATTCTGTGTCTCCCTCTCTCTCTGCCCCTCCCCTGTTCATGCTCTGTCTCTCTCTGTCCCAAAAATAAATAAACGTTGAAAAAAAATTAAAAAAAAAATAGTGCAGAGGAAACCTGGGAAGATGACGGCATAGGAGGACTCTGGGCTCACCTCGTCCCGCTGATCACTTAGATTCCATCCACATCTACCTAAATAGCCCAGACAACTGCCAGAAGACTAGCAGAATGGACTCTCTGGAGCCAAGTGTAGACAAGAGGCCCACGGAAGAGGGTAGGAAGGGCAGACAGGCGGTGCGCGCTACATGGACTGGCAGGAGGGAGCCGAGGCAGTGGAGGGGCAGCCTGCCCAGCAAGGCAGAGCCCCCGAGTCTGGCTTACAAAAGCGGAGGGGCCGCACTGCGTGAGTTCTGACAGCCAGCGGGACTTAACATCTGGAAAGTTAAAAGTCAACAGCTCTGCTCTAGGAGAGCGGGGAGGGTGGGAGGAAACCGGGAGGGAGAGTTGTTGAGCCCCGGAAGACAGAGCTCAGCTCTGCGGGGGAACAAAGGCGCCGGCAAGTGCCGTTTCCCTCTCCCATCCCCCAGCCAAAATTCCAAAGGAAACCGGTTCCCGTCACTGAACTTGGTTGCACCATGCAAACGCCTAACTCTATGCTTCTGTGGATCCATCCCTCCGACAGGCCTTCTTCCTTCCGGTGCTGCCAGGGCCCCTCCCACAGGGGACCACTGATGGCAAAGCTAGCTAAGCTTGCCCTTCCAGCCCCTGTGCACCTTGTGGATCCACCCTGGCTAATACGCCCTTGGCCACATCCCATTGAAGCAGCACCACAAGCCTGGCAGTGTGCAAGTAGCCTAGACAGGGGCCACATCACTTCACGGTGAGTCCTGCCCTTGGGAGAGGGAAAGATAAGGTACACGCCAGTCTGACTGTGGCCTCAGCGGTGGGCTAGGGGCAGACATGGGGTCTGACTGCAGCCCTGCCCACCAACACAAGTTACTCCAGACAGCACAGGGGAAGTGCCCTGCAGTTTGGAGCTACTGCAGGGACTACCCAAAATGACGAAATGGAAGAATTCTCCACAAAAGAAACTCCAGGAAGTAGTAACAGCTAACGAATTGATCAAAAACGATTTAAACAATATAATGGAACAAGAATTTGGAATAATAGTCATAAAATTAATTGCTGGGCTTGAAAAAACCATAGAGGACAGCAGAGAATCTATTGCTACAGAGATCAAGGTACTAAGAAATAGTCATGAGGAGCTAAAAAAATGCTATAAATGAGGTGCAACATAAAATGGAGGTGGCCATAGCACGGATTGAAGAGGCAGAGGAGAGAATAGGTGAATTAGAAGATAAAATTATGGAAAAAGAGGAAGCTGAGAAAAAGATAAAAAAAAAATCCAGGAGTATGAGGGGAGAGAGAAATAGAGAACTAAGTGATGCACTCAAACAGAACAATATCCGTATCATAGAAATTCCAGAAGAAGAGAAAGAGAGAGAAAGAGGCTGAAGGTGTACTTGAACAAATCATAGCGAAGAACTTCCCTGATCTGGGGAAGGAAAAAGGCATTGAAATCCAAGAGGCACAGAGAACTCCCTTCAGACATAACTTGAATCGATCTTCTGCATGACATATCATAGTGAAACTGGCAAAATACAAGGATAAAGAGAAAATTCTGAAAGCAGCTAGGGATAAACAGGCTCTAACTTACAAAGGTAGATATATAAGAATAGTAGGTCTGCTACCTATCTACTGAAACTTGGCAGGCCAGAAAGGAATGGCAGGAAATCTTCAATGTGATGAACAGAAAAAATATGCAGCCTGAGAATCCTTTATCCAGCAAGTCTGTCATTCAGAATAGAAGGAGAGATAAAGGTCTTGCCAAACAAACAAAAACTGAAGGAATTCATCACCACTAAACCAGCCCTACAAGAGATCCTAAGGGGGACTCTGTGAGTGAAATGTTCAAGGACCACAAAGTACCAGAGACATCACTACAAGCATGAAACCTACAGACATCACACTGACTCTAAAACCATGTCTTTCTATAACACTGAATGTAAGTGGACTAAATGGTCCAACCAAAAGACACAGGGTATCAGAATGGATCAAAAAACAAGACCCATCTATTTGCTGTCTACAAGAGACTCATTTTAGACCTGAGGACACCTTCAGATTGAAAGTGCGGGGATGGAGAACTATCCATCATGCTACTGGAAGTCAAAAGAAAGCTGGAGTAGCCATATTTATATCAGACAAAGTAGACTTTAAATTGAAGGCTGTAACAAGAGATGAAGAATGGCATTATATAATAATTACAGGGCCTATCCATCAGGAACAGCTAACAATTATAAGTGTCTATGCACCAAATACGGGAGCCCCCAAATATACAAAACAATCACAAACATAAGCAACCTTATTGATAAGAATGTGGTAATTGCAGGGGACTTTAATACTCCACTTACAACAATGGATAGATCACCTAGACACACGGTCAATAAAGAAACAAGGGCCCCGAATGATACACTGGATCAGATGGACTTCACAGATATATTTAGAACTCTGCATCCCAAAGCAACAGAATATACTTTCTTCTTGAGTGCACATGGTACATTCTGCAAGATAGATCACATACTGGGTCACAAAACAGCCCTTTATAAGTATAAAAGAATTGAGATCATACCATGCACGCTTTCAGATGACAATGCTATGAAACTTGAAATCAACCATAGGAGAAAGTCTGGAAAACCTCCAAAAGCATGGAGGTTAAAGAACACCCTACTAAGAATGAATGGGTCAACCAGGCAATTAGAGAAGAAATTAAAAAATATATGGAAACAAATGAAAATGAACATACAACATCCAAATGCTTTGGGATGCAGTGAAGGCAGTCCTGAGAGGAAAATACATTGCAATCCAGGCCTATCTCAAGAAACAAGAAAAATCCCAAATACAAAATCTAACAGCACATCTAAAGGACCTAGAAGCAGAACAGCAAAGACACCCCAAACCCAGCAGAAGAAGAGAAATAATAAAGATCAGAGCAGAAATAAACAATATAGAATCTAAAAAAACAGTAGAGGGGCGCCTGGGTGGCGCAGTCGGTTAAGCGTCCGACTTCAGCCAGGTCACGATCTCGCGGTCCGTGAGTTCGAGCCCCGCGTCAGGCTCTGGGCTGATGGCTCAGAGCCTGGAGCCTGTTTCGGATTCTGTGTCTCCCTCTCTCTCTGCCCCTCCCCCGTTCATGCTCTGTCTCTCTCTGTCCCAAAAATAAATAAAAAACGTTGAAAAATTAAAAAACGAAAACAACAACAACAACAACAACAACAACAAAAAACAGTAGAGCAAATCAATGAAACCAAGAGTTGGTTTTTTGAAAAAATAAACAAAATTGATAAACCTATAGCCAGGCTTCTCAAAAAGGAAAGGGAGATGACCCAAATAGAAAAATTCGTGAATGAAAATGAAATTATTACAACCAATTCCTCAGAAATACAAGCAATTATCAGGGAATAGTATGAAAGATTATATGCCAACAAACCGGACAACCTGGAAGAAATGGACAAATTCCTAAGTACCCACCCACTTCTAAACTCAAATAGGAAGAAATAGAAAACTTGAACAGACCCATAACCAGCAAAGAAATTGAATCAGTTATCAAAAATCTCCCAACAAATAAGAGTCTGGGACCAGATGGCCTCCCTGGGGAATTCTCCCAGACATTTAAAGCAGAGATAATACCTATCCTTCTCAAGCTATTCCAAAAAATAGAAAGGGAAGGAAAACTTCCAGACTCATTCTATGAAGCCAGCATTACTTTGATTCCCAAACCAGACAGAGACCCAGTAAAAAAAGAGAACTACAGGCCAATATCCCTGATGAATATGGATGCAAAAATTCTCAACAAGATACTAGCAAATTGAATTTACCAGTATATAAAAAGAATTATTCACCATGATCAAGTGGGATTCATTCCTGGGATGCAGGGCTGGTTCAACATTCACAAATCAATCATTGTGATACATCACATTAAAAAAAGAAAAGATAAGAACCATATGATCCTGTCAATCGATGCAGAAAAAGCATTTGACAAAATTCAGCATCCTTTCTTAATAAAAACCCTTGAGAGAGTCAGGATAGAAGGAACATACTTAAACATCATGAAAACCATTTATGAAAAGCCCACAGCTAATATCCTCCTCAATGGGGAAAAACTGAGAGCTTTCCCCCTGAGATCAGGAACATGAAAGGGATGACCACTCTCACCACTGTTGTTTAACATAGTGTTGGAAGTTCTAGCATCAGCAATCAGACAACAAAAGGAAATCAAAGGCATCAAAATTGGGAAAGATGAAGTCAAGCTTTCACTTTTTGCAGATGACATGATACTATACATGGAAAACCTGACAGATTCCATGAAAAGTCTGCTAGAACTGATACATGAATTCAGCAAAGTCACAGGATACAAAATTAATGTACAGAAATCAGTTGCATTCTTATACACTAATAATGAAGCAACAGAAAGACAAATAAAGAAAATGATCCCATTCACAATTGCACCGAGAATCATAAAATACCTAGGAATAAACCTAATCAAATATGTAAAAGATCTGTATGCTGAAAACTATAGAAAGCTTATGAAGGAAATTGAAGAAGACACAAATAAATGGAAAAACATTCCATGCTCATGGATTGGAAGAATAAATATTGTTAAAATGTCAATACTACCCAAAGCGATCTACACATTCAATGCAATCCCTGTCAAAATTGCACTAGCATTCTTCTCGAGGCTAGAACAAGCAATGCTAAAATTTATATGGAACCACAAAAGGCCCTGAATAGCCAAAGTAATTTTGAAGAAGAAGACCAAAGCGGGAGGCATCACAATCCCAGACTTTAGCCTCTACTACAAAGCTGTAATCACCATGACAGCATGGTATTGGCACAAAAACAGACACATAGACCAATAGAATAAAGTAGAGAACCCAGAATTGGACCCACAAAAGTATGGCCAACTAATCTTTGACAAAGCAGGAAAGAATATCCAATGAAAAAAAAAATACAGTCTCTTTAACAAATGGTTCTGGGAGAGCTGGACAGCAACATGCAGAAGAATGAAACTAGACCACTTTCTTACACCATTCACAAAAATAAACTCAAAATGGATAAAGGACCTGAATGTGAGACAGGAAACCATCAAAACCCTAGGGGAGAAAGCAGGAAAAGACCTCTCTGACCTCAGCCATAGCAATTTCTTACTTGACACATCCCCAAAGGCAAGGGAATTAAAAGCAAAAATGAACTACTGGGACCTTATGAAGATAAAAAGCTTCTGCACAGCAAAGGAAACAACCAACAAAACTAAAAGGCAACCAACGGAATGGGAAAAGGTATTTGCAAATGACATTTTGGACAAAGGGCTAGTATCCAAAATGTATACAGAGCTCACCAAACTCCACACCCAAAAAACAAATAACCCAGTGAAGAAATGGGCAGAAAACATGAATAGACACTTCTCTAAAGAAGACATCCGGATGGCCAACAGGCACATGAAAAGATGCTCAAGGTCGCTCCTCACCAGGGAAATACAAATCAAAACCACACTCAGATATCACCTCACGCCAGTCAGAGTGGCCAAAATGAACAAATCAGGAGACTATAGATGCTGGTGAGGATGTGGCGTAATGGGAACCCTCTTGCCCTGTTGGCGGGAATGCAAATTGGTGCAGCCACTCTGGAAAACAGTGTGGAGGTTCCTCAGAAAATTAAAAATAGACCTACCTTATGACCCAGCAATAGCACTGCTAGGAATTTACCCAAGGGATACAGGAGTGCTGATGAATAGGGGCGCTTGTACCCCAATGTTCATAGCAGCACTTTCAACAATAGCCAAATTATGGAAAGAGCCTAAATGTCCATCAACTGATGAATGGATCAAGAAATTGTGGTTTATATACACAATGGAATACCACATGGCAATGAGAAAGAATGAAATATGGCCTTTTATAGCAACGTGGATGGAACTGGAGAGTGTGATGCTAAGTGAAATAAGCCATACAGAGAAAGACAGATACCATATGTTTTCACTCTTACGTGGATCCTGAGAAACTTAACAGAAGACTATGGGGGAGGGGAAGGACAAAAAAAAAGTTAGTGAGGGAGCCAAACCATAAGAGACTCTTAAAAACTGAGAATAAACTGACAGTTGATGGGGGGTGGGAAGGAGGGGAAAGTGGGTGATGGAAAATGAGGAGGGCACCCTTTGGGATGAGCACTGGGTGTTGTATGGAAACCAATTTGACAATAAATTTCATATTAAAATACTTAGTGCAAATTACAGATCATTAAACTCTAAAGCTCTAGACATTATATGTTTAATGATTATCAAAGATGAAAAGGGCATTTAATACAGATGGAAATTTGAGAATGTACATGTGTTTTTGCTTTTTAAAAATCTTCATTTTTAATATATCTATATTCATTTATATATCTTCTGATATCCCACTATTGTGATTATAGTTCATAGTGATAAAGTAGAACTAAGAGAAAAGAAATTAACAGATGTTAAAAAGGAAATTATTTAGTAGTTTATTAAAGAAGATTAGCTTGTAGCTTATTGAAACCCAGAAATTATGTGACAGCAATTTGTATATATATTTCAATGATGTATGTATCTTATGTATATGTATATAATAGTAATTTTTTCAAGTAAAAATTTTTTGTGGAAAATTTTAAACATATACAAAAGTACAGAGAAAAGTATAATGAAACTTTGTATATTTATCACCCAACCTTAAAAATTATAATCATGTAGCCAATATGGCTTTGCTTCTTACCCTTCATTCCCCATTCCCACCTCTCCAGAATGAGTTTTAAGCAATTCTCATCATATAATTCTATTCATAAACACATCAGTTATCATAGTTGCTAAATAGGAAATATTAATGCATTTTATGGATACAAATGCCATAAATGTTTATAATTATTTGATGTTGAGATGTTAATTGTAAATAGTTGTTTAAATTCTTGGCAATTCTTGGCTCATCGTTACAGGATATAAATTAACCAGACAGGTTCAGATTCAGTCAGATAGGATTCCAGTTTGTTCCTCGTGTCTTCAAAAGGTCAGGACTATTCGAATGCTGTTAATAATAATAAGACAATAGTCAGCATAGTTTTTATGGTAAATGTAACTAAAACCCACAAATAATTTCTGTATTTTCATTTCAGCATTTGGTTTTAATCTTTCTGTATAGACATCTACTTTGCTAAGCCTAATTGCTTTTATCTTGTCATCATCTCTCATTCATGGAATGAATAATACCTTGCAAATGGTGCTAGTAAGCTGGGAAAACTTTGGAATTCTCACCTGACCCTGGGTGAGGTCCATGCTGCCGCATGGTAAGGTTGTAGTGAGGTTTCTGTGTTGGAATAGTCACTGCTTGTTGTGTTGGAGTGATGCTTCCTGAAAACCTAAATATTCTAAATCCTGGGTAATTCCTTCAACATGTAGAAGCAAAGAAGGAGATAATCCTTGGGGACAGAGAATTCCTTATGTTGGACCTTACTGCTGGAACTGTGGAAGCCCTGGCATTAGCAGTTTGCCATGCATAAATGTTTTCTTTTCCCAGGGACTAGAGCTACATCTGTCTACTTGTGGAAGGAGAACCTCTGTGTCCTTTTACCAGGAGTCAAGGTCATTGCACCTTAAAAGACCAACTGGGCGTTGCATTCCCTCTGCTTTCTTACTGCTATGCAGTTGGTATGGTAGGAGGGCCTATCCTCAATTGTGCTTCCTACACCCACGTGGTAAGTGCCATCCTCTGCTTTCTCCATTGTCATCTTTCCATCTGTGTGGGCAGGAATGTGGTCTTCTCAGTGAGCTAGAGGCCAAGTAGGAAGCGTCATTCAGGTATCTACCCCTCAGCCTTTCATTCTACCTCTGATTACTAGGCCTACTTTAAGAGTACAGGGGACTTGCCCAGCTATTAATAAAGTAATTCACCATTTTCCATTTGGCTGCCACTTAGCAACTCCCTATGGGTATATTCCGTGACTGAAAACTCTAGGGGAAAAGGGGCAGTGGTGGAGGAGCTATGAGTTTTAGGTTCTAAGGCTCCAAACTCCAACCAAACTCCTTACTTAAGGACCACTCCTTATGGGGATACTGAGATTGTGTGAGGTATTGCAGAGTTTATACACTAAGTTACTTTGTGTAGCCTAAGTAATTTTTTGTTTTTATTGAACTTCTTTTTGATATATTGCAACTAATATGTTTGCAGATTAGACAGTTCATGTCAGTAGAAATAATTTCTCAGGTTTCTTTCCCAGGAAGTAGCTTGGGTCCTTACACCATGAACCTGTTTTCTTCTGCAACGTTTATTTTCTCCTTCAAACTCATGTCACTTAACTTTAGGTCCTCCCTCCCCCCCTTCCCATTTTGTGATGTCTTCAGATGCTTTTTTGTCCTGCATCTCCTCTATGAAAGAGTGGTCCTGGTGTTTTTGCCTATTGTTTCTATTGACCAAGGTTGTGCCTGATCATTTGAACCAAAATCATTGATCCTAGTCTCTCCTGCTCCCTAGCTGCTACAGATCCCCCAGTTGGGACATTTGTATAACTTAGTTCTCAGGGTCTATGCCAATGTCAATGCCAAGATAGCTAAAATTGTGGGTCAGAGACAGTGGACAAAGCATGAGGATAAGAGTTAGGGCATGCTTTAAGTTTCTTTAAGTGAGCCACTCACTGCTCACATATCCATGGTTTGCACTTGGTTCTGATAATGAAGGGCCTAGAGTGGGCATCTTTTGTTAATTGCAGAACGTAATGATGCCAGACCCAGGGCTGTATTGCACCAGAATGACCCGACATTATACTATGGAAACCTTTCTTACTAGGGAGCAGCCCCAACTGAGTTAACAATGGTTTTTGAAAGGGAAAATCTGTGTCAGTTTGTATCACCACTCTATGTTAAAATAGTGTATGGCAGTGTACATTATGGGAATAGAGTAGGAAGCTTTTCTTTTCCCAGATGGCCACTATTTACTCTTTTAAGCACATCTAGTATGTGTGATGTTGTGGAAAGTGTCAGAAAAGACAAACTGATAGGTTCTTAACATCAAGTAAAGAGTCCTCGTAAAGGTTTTTTGAACCACTTATCCCTTTGTTTGTTAACTTACCTTTTGCCTTGGTTCATTAGGTCAAATGCCTCATTGATTTTGTCAAAAGGCAGGGTATGGGTCACCAATATATCCAGATCAAATATCTTATTCTTGTAGTCAGTAACCAGCTTTGGAATAGAATCAATGCTTTTCCAACCTGTAATTTGGCCAAAATACCACGTAAAGACATGGTTTTTGACAAGAAGTGGTTTAATCAGTTTGTTGAGTGAATGAAATTACCAAGCCAGATTTGGGTTGCTTCAAATAGATTATCCCTCCCATCTTTGATTTTCTATACTTTTATTGATTTAAAAGTTTTTCTTAACAAGGAATGTTAAGATTAGTTTCTATTTCTAGATAAGGAATTATCTCAGTTTGGTCGAAGTTTACCTTTTGTTCCTCTTGTGTTGGTTCATTTTAATGCAAAATGAACTTAACTTTACAAATTGTAGTTATCCATTTATACAAATTTTGTTTATTCTCAAATAATTGCTAGAATAGCTTTTTGCAGTCTCTAGATATGTTATTAGGCGCTCGATATTTAAAAAATATATTTTTTCCTTTCCATTCAATAATTTCATTATAAGAATTTGAGTACTACTATGGAGATAATTAAAAGAGGGGAAAAAAAAAAACTGACCACCAAAGCATGTTCCATTTATGGTACGGCCCATTATGAGCTCCACTGGAGATATAGTCAATCCTCTAATTTCAGAGTCTACCCCGATGAAAGTACATGATCCCCAACCTGCTGTTGTACAGTCCAGGGCTGCTCTCTGGAAGGTCAAAAAAAAGATTAGTTGAGTAAGTAGAAAACGTAGAACATGAACCCTAGTGTAGGTATGCACAATGCTTTAGGGAAAACGTATGCAGCTCTGCATATTAGATAAGATTATTCAAGCTAAAATGATCATAGTATTGTTGATTGATACTTGGGGTGCCACTGTTCTGTTTCAGATAGAACATTCATTAAAATTTTGAGTGTTACCCAAAAAGATATTGAAAAGAAACAATATATTATTTTGTTTAATACCATAGTTATGGTGAACCTGGAATGCGTATCATTGCCTGTCAAGAAAAGTAAACATGTGAAGTTAGGAAAGAACTCTAGAAGGTATTATAAACTCTTACCAAGTTTTCAGTGATCTGTTGTGGATATGTAGTAAAACATTTGCAGTTCAACATGCATAAAAACAATCTTTAAAGTCATGAAGAGAGGAATGAATAAATATTTATTAGAGCCCAGGAAATGAGGTACACACCATAAACTTAGTAGATCCCAAAGTAAGATAATTAAAAAGTGCTACTTAAGACAGAGGACAAAACAGTTTCAACAGAATCTGACACTGGCTGCTGGTCATAAAACATTTCATCTCCTTCCCTACATTATTTAGCTGTCACAGTTAGGTAGAGTTATGTAACTAATTCTGGGTCATTGGCTATGGGCAGAAGTGATGTGTGTTATTTCATAGGCGAAACAGAACCTGCCAGCTGTTCCTTCTCCTGCTGTAACAACCAAGATGATCTTGTGGTGAGATTGTGAAGCTACAAATTTGAACTTGACTGAGCCTTGATTGCTGGCTGAATAACTACATGAAGACAGTGGCCCAGGGGAGTTGCTTTGATATTCCCATGAGAGAGAGTTATGTTAACCTACTGCAAGTTTGGGGTTAAAAATGCCAAGGATTGAAAACATAAAGAAGTTTGAGAAAGGTATAAATTTGTGGGTGGCCATTCCATAAGAAGCCATATGGTAACTAGATGAACATTTACAATCTTTTGAGACTAATCTTAAGAAAAGTGTAAACTTTATGTTATATCCCTTGCCATAGTCAGTGCTCAACTTAATTCTGACCTGTTGGGGCAATTTTTACTTTCACAAAAGTCCCAATAGGAAGAACAGCTTTTTTCATCACTGATCACTGTGTGAAGGAAGCAGTTTAAAGTACAGTAAATTCTCCCCCTCTCTCCATGTCTTACGAGTGATGGAAAATGCAATGACCTAGAACTTTTAGAATGTGTTTTGAAATTTTTATTTGACTACATATTTATTCTTTTGAGAATTCATAACATTTCTAAATAGCAACTCTTCTACTGTGTGGACTTTTTATTGGGAGGAAATACTTTTGTTTATGCTGTATGGAGAGATCTATGGAGAGGGGAAAATCCATAGGCACTATTTGTTACCTGAAGGTAGCTATTTACATTGACTCTTATGTACTATTTTATTAAAAAATTTTTCTTCCCTGTTTGCCTTTTCTACGTTTCTGGAGCTTTGCTCCAAGCAAAGAATTAATTTCCCTAATGATGACTTAAGTAAAAATGAGCATTATATGCACAACAGGTTTATCTAGAAGTCTCTGATAAGTTTTGATGAGAATTACTTTTACTTTTCAAAACTTTATAATATTGTTAATTATTGTAACTTTCTGATTATTCTGTTGGGTTCTTAAGGCTGCTTTAGAGCACTAGTGGTTATTGAATTCAAGTTCACACCCATTGCTGGAATCTCCTCTACAACCAAGAAATTTAGCTTACCTTAGTAATGGAAACTTGGTGGACGGGTAGGTAGCTGATGTTTTGTGATTAAATAAATCCATCATTTATTTGGGTTCTCTGGTATAATTCTATTCCATAATTTAAAATACTAATAAAACTTGTCAAGTTTTAGTTCAGATGGTTCTCAACTTGAGTAATGCAAAAAATATTGGTATCTGGGCCTTAGACTCTTGAGACTATCCTGGAGTATGGTCCATTCATTGGTATTAAACAATGACAATAACAACTCCCCATGCGTTTCTAAAGTGTAGCCGGTGTTGAGAATCTCTATACTAGAAAGATAAAATCAATAGGCTGAATTTCAATGTTTGTAAAAAGTTTGAGCTATGGAAAGTGGAAGAATATTGTGGCACAATGCAAGTTGCAGATGCCAAGGACAACGTCTGAAGCACTGAACACAGGGGAGCACATACAGGATAAGGAGCCTTAATGCATGAATTTTCAGTAATAGCTGATATTTATTGAGTGCTTATTACCTACCAGGCCCTCCTTTAAGCAGTTACATTATCAATGAAAGCATTCTGAGAGGAGAGACCGAGGTAGGGAGCCTGATGCTCTCAGCACCTCTTCCCCATCTCCATTCTCTTCTGGGAAATGCATCAGTAGGGTAAGAACCAAGGGGAAGAACTGTTCAGAGCCTGCCACTGGGAGGCTGAAGTACAGAATGTATTGTTTAAAATTTTTTTTTTTTTTTGTAAAAATCATTTTAAGAGAAAGAGAGGGAGAGAGAGCGAGAGCACATGTGTGTGTGTGAGTGGGAGACGGGCAGAGAGAGGGAGAGAGAGAATCCTAAGCAGGCTCCACACTGCTTTATTTTGAGTTTGGCCAGTGCCAAGTCCAATGTGGGGTTGAAACTCACATGAGAGTGAGAAACTCTCAATTGGACCCTGAGTCCAATGTGGGGTTGAAACTCACATGAGTCATGAGATCACAACCTGGGCCAAAATCAAGAGTTGGGTGCTTAACTGACTGAGCCACCCAGGTGTCCCCAGAATTCTATTTTTTTTATCATCTCCCTAGAGGAGGGTTTGGGAGCCATGTTGAATGAAGTCATAATTAAAAGGGCATAGTGTCATAGCTACTCCACAGATCTCACTCATGAAGAAGACTCCATGGCAGATAGTTGACGAATTTTTTTTGTCATCTCATAAAACAAAACAAAACTCTGCTTAGTGTGTTTGCACAAATGGGTATGAAGTGAACATTTGCTGGAAGATGAGGCTGGGCATTCTGGCAGGCTAACTTCTCCATGTGTTGTCTGTGTGGTTGATTTACCCGACTTTCTCAAGTAGAATGGACAGGGTTGGCTTTGTGGGCCTGCAGCCAGTGCAGTCGCTCAGGGCCCTGTGCCTAGAAGGGCCTGCAAATTATGTAGCTCGTCTTGAGAGAAGAAATCTGAATGATACAGAATTGTTTAGGAAAAAAAGATCTACTTTTTAATTTTGCAGTGTGTGTGTGTGCGTGTAATATATTGAAAATTTCACGTATATGATTTGGATCTAATTTTGCAGCTCATTTACTGAAATCTGATGGACAGAACTGGATTGCTTGTAAATTGCTAACCTCTCCCTTCTCTGATTTTAGCTGGGAGTGGATACCTCCAGCTGTTAGGGGTGACACGTGTCCTTCTGTCCCCTTCTCTTCTCTAAATCTGCCTTTTCTGTTGTTTCTTTATCATTTCTCATAGGCAGAATTATTTTAAAATTTTCATTTCTAAGTTTTCTCTTAACTTTTTGCTGAATTTCATGTGGAAGAATATACAAAAATATTAATCTATTAAGTAATACTTGTAATTAAATATTAATACATGCAATATAATAGCTAATATTTTCTATATAAATATATAATATATATGTATATGTATATAAAATATACAAAGTAACTATATTGATATACACATTGTCAATGTTTATTAATGTTAATAAATAATAATTTATTATATACTATCATTAAAAATATACATACCATGGCTTCAGGTCCACCTGCACAATCAAGGGCAAAATCCACCCCTCCTTTGGTCATTTCAATGATGACCTCCTGGATGGGTTTATGTAGGTTTCTAGGATTGAGGCAGTCAGTGGCTCCGAGGGCTTTGGCCTTTGTAAACTTCTCACTGTTGATGTCAATAGCTATAATTCTGGAAGCTCCTGCTACTTTACAACCCATTATAGCAGAAAGACCAACACCTCCTAGGCCAAAGATGGCACAAGTAGAACCAGGGGTGACCTGCAGGCAGGACAATTATAAATTAACTTTTTAAAAAATTTATTTTTTAATTTTTTTAGAGAGAGTGCATGAGCTGGGAGTGGGGACAGAGAGGGAGAGAATGAATCCTAAGCAGGCTCCACACTCAGGATGGAGGCCAGTGAGGGGACTTGATCCTACGACTGTGAGATCATGACCTGAGCTGAAATCAAGAGTCAGACGCTCAGCTGACTGAGCCACCCAGGCACCCCTAAGTTAACTGTTAATGGAAGTGAACTTAACTTTTTTTAAATGGAGAGAGTGAGGTGGGGGAAGGAACATATAAATAAAAGACTGTCTATCATAAAACTAAATGATACAGCCAATAGGGGAAATCTGCCAATATAAAAATGGATGAATCACTGGCTAAATTTGGAGAATCATTTGAATGCCATTAGAATGATCAGCTAATAGTAAGGAATAAGCCCAAGTGAAAATAATCCTCTTGTTTTCCTGTTCCCTTTTAGTGTTGTCAGCACAAAATTTTAAAACCCACACATTTTAAAGGGTTTATTATTTTCCTTTTTAAATAGATCACAAATAATTTATATTTTTAATGGGCCTTATTTGGTTGTATTAGTGTTATAGTCGGTTTTGAATGAGCACTAATGTTTCTCTAAGTGTGAATTAACTCACATCCCAAATCACCAATTAATTTGAAAGGCATGAAATACAAATTTCTTTTGGTTTTCTATATTTCCTTTTTGTTTTTTCTATATTGCATAATTTATGATCTACCTTGATTTGTTGATTTTGTATTTGTGTGCATGTTTCTTCAAAAGACTGTAAGTTCTTTGAACTCATATTATCTTTCACATTGCTATTAAGAGTGTTCTATGTGTTGGGTCTTTAATAAATGTTCATTGCATCGAATGAAATAGAAACTGAATATACAAGATGATAAGGAAAGTTGCTGTATCTGGATTATGTTATTCTGTAGAGTGGTATAGTGGCAAAAAACAATACTACAGAGATGCTTAATTAATATTTTCTAATGATGATGGGAAACTGTTAGAATTAAAGCATAAACAAGAGGGAAAGAGGAATCTGCCCAAGGGAAGTACTGATATATTATAAATTGGAAACAAAACTATTAAGGAATAGAGAGAATGTATATCTCTTACTTTAATTTATGCATGATATTAGGCAGGCATACAGTGTTTGACTTTTGCTACTCAGGGGTAAATAAAATATATTTTTTACAAATATTCATAATGTTCTCTATACATGGTGTGATGTTTACAATGTTGTGGCACATGTTTAGTATATCCAAATATATCTCCTTAAAGGCTGTGTTTAAAAGTTTGCCTCTAAGAGTCATTGAAAGTAGAAATGCATCTTCCTTATTGAGGCAATGTTATACACAGCTTCCAACAGTATAAATTGAATGCACTATATTACTTGTGTTAAACAACTAGACTGCTGCGTGTAAAAGTGCCCTTGATTATGGTCCTGGGGGGTGGTCACTATAAACTACCCCGCCACAATTTGAAAATAGAATAATTCATAGTGGATGATTATCTATTTGCAGACAACACGGTTAAAAGACATTTTCATGCTTCCAAAGATCTCTGTGAAACGTGATTAATTTGGCAGTAAAGGATACAAGCTGATTAAAAAGAATTAGGACTCCTGGTAACGCTGGGTGCCAGTCTCCCACTAATTATACAAAGTTGTGTCATCACTTTTCTTCCCAGAAGGAAATTAAACTTTATTAAAACTCTTGCCTTTTGGCTAGAATTAATGATATTTCACTTCCCTTAACTTGTTCCTATCAGATTAATTTCTCTTCTCTAAGCATCCTATGAGGTGGTTTAGGTGTTCCTCAACCGCGAGAACAGATGCTGGAAATTTGGATTGGATTTAAAAGAAAATTGTAGCTGAATCTCTAGTGTTAATATCCCTGAAGAAAGACTAGAGTAGTAGAAGGTGATAGTCTTCATGGAGTCCAGACAGGAGAGAGTGGCCCAAAGAGCAATAATTCTGACAATACTATGTACAGGAGAGTATGCCTTGACTGCCAAGGTTACACCTGCTTTTAACTTCCCTCAATTAACCCCCTTCCTCCAGGAGCCTTCAGAATGTAGTCTGACTTCGCATATGATTTTTAATTTTTATTAATGAATGAATGAATTTTTGGAGGGAGATAATACAATGATAGCCAAAAGTAGCATTCCTGTCTGCTTGGTTGACATAATTCTCAGTGAAAAGTCTTCTCTTCATATTCTGCCTACTAGATCACCCTGTTATTTTGGTTAGGCTGAGTTTATTTCCTTGACACGCTAACACCTCTAGGTAACCTGACAAAAAGGACTATTTGGATTGCAAAGCTGAAAACCAAGCCTTATCAAGATTTTTAGGGGTTGGGCACCTGGGTGTCTCAGTTGTTAAACATCTGACTTCCGCTCAGGTCATAATCTCAAGATTTGTGAGTTCGAGCCCCACATTGGGTGAGCTGGAGCCCCGTATTAGGTGAGCATGAGCCCCACTTTGGGTGAGCCCTGATTCTCTCTTTCTCTGTACCCCCCCCACCCCCCCACCGCTCCTCAAGGGGCTGCCCCTTGAGGATTCTCTCTCTCTCTCTCTCTCTCTGCCCCTCACTCACTTGCGCTCTCTCTCTCTCTCTTTCTTTCTTAAAAAAAAAAAAGATTTTTAAGCGTTGCACGTGAATCTGGCTTTATTCATTCATTCATTCATTGAAAAATTATTAAGCTCCTACTCTGTGCTAGGCATAGGGCCTAGAGTGATTGTTCACATCACAATGAACAAGAGAGAGTTGCTGCCCTCAAGGAGTAAATAGTCTAATAGGGAGGAGAAATAAATGGGAAATTTCTCCATAGTGTGATAGGAAGGAAGACAGGGATAAACACAGATACTTTTGGGAAAACTGGAAGGAATACCCAATGCATGCCCAAGAGGCTGAAGGGTTTCTGATAGGAGGTGGGAAAAAAATGGAGTCAGCCGGAAGAGGTAGGGGAGCTTTCCAGGCACTGTTGTTGGGAGCTGGGTGTGGAAAGCCCAGGGGACACGGTGATTAGAGCCTGGAGACTGAAGGTCAGGCCCGGGGGAACAGTGAGCCTGCAAAGGGAGAATTAGGGAGAATCACTAGCTCACTGAGGGAAAAGGGGAGTAATGAAAGGGGAATGAAATCTTCAGATTTGTTGTTTAAAAAGACCACTCTGGTTGCACTTTGCAGTTTGAACTCGAGGGATGAAGAGTGATGTCAAGGAGGTTTAAATAAAGGGGTTGTTTGAGGCATCCAAATGATAGTGACATCTCTCCAGTCTCTCATTGAAGTTTTGTGAAAGCTTCTAAATTCTAACATGGGATCCCAGGGATGCATCTTGCCACCATCGGGGCTGTCACCTGAGACATTCCCTTGGAGCCACAAATGGGCACAATGAGAAGCAGAGGTGAATTACCACAGTCTGAGGGAGAGAAATCTGCAGGGTCAAGGAGAAAGCAGAGGTGGCTATATGGAGATTCCTGGGAGTTTCTGTAGTTTCTGTTGCCTCTTGACTGGATCTGCTGTCCCAAGATGAACATTGCTATTTAGGGGACATATTTGAGCATGCTGTATTTAAGGCAGGGATGGTCTATAAGGTAGCATATCAGTATAGAGACAAGAAATTAACCTCATCCAGGTGCTAACTATATGCCAGCTGCTGGGCTAGATATCTTATGTATGTAATATGATTTAATTATCCGCATAACTATTTGTAGGAAATATTAGTGTAGAGGGGTTAAAGAACTTGCCTACAGTCACAGAGGTAATAAATTACAGAGCTAGGACTTGAAGGTAACCAGCTGATTTATCATGCTATTTCCTAGTAAGTTCTATTTTATGCAGCCTGGTGATTAAACACTTTTACCTTGGCAGTGTTGATTGCAGCTCCATAGCCAGTTGAAAACCCACATCCTAACAGACAAACTCTCTCTAAATTTGCATCATCATCAATTTTGGCAAGATTAATATCTGACACGACGGTGTACTGAGTGAAGGTGCTGGTTCCCATGAAATGGTAAATTGGTTTTCCTTTGCAGGTAAACCTGCTGGTTTTGTCTTCCATTAGTTCTTGATCAACAATAGGATTTTTGACTAGACTAGAAAATTACAAAAAAAAAAAAAAAAAAAGACACAAAAAAGAGAATGTAAATGGACCTCTGATTACATTCCTGAAAAAATTCCTGGGCATTACATGTTTATTACGACAATTTTATGACAGAAAAATTGAGAAAATGACTTGAGACTTTTCACATAAATATAATCAGAAGTAGTTTAAAGATGATAAACTTTTTATTGAATACTCTTTATGGGCCAGAAACTCTCTTAGGAGTTTACATGTATTAATTCTTAAAAAAAATTGTAATGGAAAACTCAACTATATATGAAAGTAGAAAGTCTAGGTTGTTGCATATCTGTGCAACCATATCCCAGCTTCTGTAGTTATCAACTCATGGCTGATGTTCTGTCATCTATTACCTGCCACCCCTACCAGCACCCACTCTCCCTCATGGGACTATTTTGAATTAAACCCCAGACATTACTATTTCATCTGTAAATATTTTAGTATGTGTCTCAAAAAGATAGATTCTTTGGGGTACCTGGGTAGCTTAGTCAGTTAAGCATCCAACTTCGGCTCAGGTCATGATCTCGTGGCTCATGAGTTTGAGCCCCAGATCGGGCTCTTTGCTGTCAGCTCGGAGCCTGGAGCCTCCTAAAGATTCTGTGTCTCCTTCTCTGTGCCCCCTACCTCCCATCTCTCTCTCAAAAAATAAATACACATTAAAAAACAAAGAGATTCTTTTAGGTTGACATATTGCATTTGGTTGATATGTCTGTTAAGTCTCTCTTACTTTATAGATGCTCACTTCTCTCCTTTTTTTCTTTACAATTTATTTGTTGAAGAAACAGTCATTTGTTTTGTAGAGTTTTTCTCATTCTGGATTTTTCTGATTACATTCCTGTAATTGGGTTTAACATGTTTCTCCATGCTTGTATTTCCTCTAAACTAGTGTTTTCAATCTAACTGATTGTTTTAATTTGGTTTTATATTTTTGTAGGAATATTTCAAAGGCAGTGTTGTGTATTTTCATCTGGAGGCACATAATACTTTATTATCTCTCTTTTTGTGATGTTAGAAAGAACTTATGGTCATTGCCAAAATCCATTATTTCATTAAGAGTTTGCAAAAAGGTGTGTTAATTCTTTAAATATCTACCACAACCCTGTAAAATAAGCATTATTATTATTCCCATTTTATAGACAAGGAAATTGAGTAATAGTGATTAGATGTAAGAGTAGTATAATTTTAGCTTCCAAAATAACTAGCTTCGATTAGTATTAAGGACAAATAGATTTTTCTGTAGTCTCATTAAAGAATAAGGTGATAAAGGGTTTGGACTCTGGAGTCCAACTGCTTATGTTCAAAATCTAGTTCTTTTTTTTTTTTTTTAATGTTTAATGTTTGTTTATTTCTGAGAGAGAGAGAGCGAGACAGAGTGTGAGTGGAGGAGGGGCAGAGAGAGAGAGGGAGACAGAATCTGAAGCAGGCTCCAGGCTCTGAGCTGTCAGCACAGAGCCTGACATGGGGCTCGAACTCACGAACCATGAAACCATAACCTGAGCCAAAGTCAGACACTCAACCAAATGATCCACTCAGGCACCCCTCAAAATCTAGTTCTAAGACTTTTATCTGTGTGGCCTTGGAATAAATTACTGAGCCTCATTTCATCCCTCTCTCTTCTGTGGAAATAGCTACTATTTTGATTTTGGCATTTATCATTCCTTTACTACATGCATATGTAACCATAAATTATACTGTCTATGGTATTGTTTTGTATATGATATCTTACTAAATATATTTGTCAGCAACTTGCTTCTTTCCCTTAACATTATGTGAGATTATTCTGTGTTGTTGTATGTAGATCAAGTTTAGCCCTTTTCATTGTTATATAGTATTCCATTGTGTTACTACATAGCACTTTGTTAATCCATTCTCTTCTTGGTGGGCATTGGGCTATTTTTAATTGCTGTTATAAATAATGTTGCAGTGAACATTCTAGCATATGTTTCTTTGGGTAATTTTGCAACAGTTTCTTGTATACACCAAGGACTAGAATTGGTGGATAGAAACTTCATCTAGGTATTGCCAGTGTACTTCCCCAAATATGTATACCAATTCATATTCTTGCTAATAGTGTATAGAGCTTACCTGAGTTTTGTACAGAAATTTGTGAGTGGACTCAGACAGAACTTGCATTTTCCACATTGAGGCATGTAGAGTGGAATTACTTTGTCACCTGGAAAGAAAGGCCATATGTTGGATGGTGCCTAAGATACAGCTTGTAAATAGTTTCTACCAGATGTATCAGTGGAAAACACCATTCTTTATGGTATATATATGTTCAGCAGAAAGTATAGATGGCTACAATATTTTGTTGCTCTACAAGATTCCCCAAGTATTGAATATACTGTATTTTTAAAATTTTTAAAAATATTTATTTATTAATTTAATTTAATTTATTTTGCTGCTGGGCGCTTGGGGAACAAATCTGCATTGATACCACTAGCTGCAGAGTCCTGTCTGGGGCTATGCTGTCACTGAAACTCTCTGCATCATGACTATTACTTTTTTTTCTTAACATTTCTAAACATCTTGTATGGAGTAGAGCATCCTTATTAAAGGTGGACAACAACAGGCAGGATACGGAGATTAAACTTTACATCATTGCCATGTTTCACCATTTAGTTCACTTCAAATTCTATATTTTTCTATTTTTTTACTCAAATACAACTTACTTATGGCTTCTTTCCTCTGATGATCACAGCCCAATAATGATAATTAACATTTTTTCAACATTTAGTATGTGCTAGGCATCCTTCTGTTTACCCATATTATCTCATTTACTTCTCAGAACTGTCCTTTGAGATGGGTACCTTTTCTCTCCACTTTAGAAAACAGAAATCTGAGCTGTGTCACAGAAAAGTGACTTCAGTGGTGGAGATCACACAGCCAGTAAGTGGCAGAGCTAGGACTACATTGGCCAGAGCACTTCATGGATGCAAAGCTTATGGGAGCAATTTGTTTCTCTGATCTTGTTTGGAATGGAATCTAATATACTCCTATGTTTGGAGCATTCTCATTAAAGGAGGAAAGAATGATACAGTTCATCCCACTTGACAAGTGAGTATTACAGAGCCCATATTCCAGTATTTTGTGAATGTTATAAAATGGGAAGTAAAAAATTTCAGCCCATTGGCATGTTCCGTTCACATATTATTTTTATGTTACAAAGTTTCAAAAAGACACATAAGCTAATACTGACATATATAATATTTCTCACTTAGGCTGACTATATATCCTCATTCTTTAAATTCTTTGTAATATTCAATTGGTTCTCTGTTTTATTTAGAGGAGGTTGTTATAAATTTTCTTTTGTGCCCCACTTTGTGGGTTGCTTCACAGGACCGTTTCTCAGTGCTACATGTGAATAAAGTGACCATATTATCCAGATTTTATCAGTTCTGATTTCAAATATTCTGTCCCATTGTTATCTGTGATAGATAACGTATTTTAGTTTGTCTTTGGAAAAGATGGTTCCCATATGTAAATAGAGACCAATATAATATACATCCCCTATATATAAATAGCATGCAAAGCCAAGATTGTATCAGTCCCTGAAATATCCTGACATTTCCATTTAACTGGAATCAGGAAAAGATGTACCTGGTTTGAAACTGGTCACTCCTGGCCCAACACTTTCCACAATTCCTGCGCCCTCATGGCCAAGGATCACTGGGAAGAGGGCCTCTTTAAATTTAGGATTGATCGGATGGGCGTCAGTATGGCACAGGGCAGTGGCGATTATCTGCAAGGCAATCACAGACTTGAGTCCTGTTTCTGTCATTATGTCATTAAGGTTAGGATAATTTTAGGCCCAATGTCACCTTGACACTTTACAACATTCCTAGAGCTCAATAAAAGAGTTACATTTTGAGGGGGGGCACAATTAAAAATATCAGCATATATTCTTTTCCTCTAAATAACAAACCTTTGTTTTCTAACTTTCATTGTCACTGGAGAGTCATACAAAGAGATAGAATTGGCAATTACTGCCTCCAGGAGAGGAGAAATCAAAGGTAGTAGGGAAAATTAAACAAAATCTTTTAGGCAGAGGTAGTGGAGGGAACACAGGTTTCTAGGGCTGGTGCACATTTTGTTGAAACTACATGAAAGGAAACAGAGGTAATAAAATCTTTATAGTTAAAAGAGGTATCAGATAAAGGAATGTCTCAATAGCTAACATATCCCTTACTATTCAAGATTCTCTTGACAAGGATGTCTTATTCATCCTCATGTATAAACCCATACTGTGGTAGTCCTCAGGAGAAGTGTGTAAGCCGGGCCAGCTGGGGGGAAATGGAGAAGTTTTGCCAGCTTTCAGTCTGTGGTCTCTGCTCAGTGCAGTGTCTTTTCCCTGCTGACCCACGCCTGTCCCTCCTCTGGGCATTTTAGACCCTCATACTGCCCTGGACAGCACTTCAGGTCTTCCTTCTACCTTGTGTTGAACCAAATTTTCTATCTTTCTTTTAATATCACTTTGTAATACAGCAAAAGAAAGAAAGCAAAAAGAAAACCTAACATTCTAATCTGAAGTGAATTCCTTTGTCTGATTCTCAGGGTTAATGATTAATGTAAAGATAGTTGAATTAAATTTCAAACCTGTTATTAATAACAACTGATATTTAATAATTTACCCCTCCTGGGATAATTCCTGTTTCTATCTGGACCTAAAAATGAAATTTTGCCACAGGTGACACTCCAGGTGCTCTCGGTCATACCACATAGGCTTGACCTGAAGAAGCCAAACCTGCACTGAGTGTCTTCTCTGTACTATATAGGAAAAGTCTCCACTTACCTGGACGCGAACTTCATGAGCCTTGGGAGGAGCTACCTCGACCTCTTCTATGCAGAGGGGCTTGCCTGCTTCCCAGGCAATAGCTGCTTTGCATTTAATAACCTGAGAAAGAGGGATAGATGGGGAAAGACAGGGAGATTAATTGTGTAATTAATATATAACTATATAAGATGTAATTAATTAATATTATATTAAAAAATTTAAATATATGTAACATTGAAAGAAGGTGGAGGGGAGCCTGGGTGGCTCAGTTGGTTAAGCGTCCGGCTCTTGTTTTCAGCTCAGGTCATGATCCCCGGGTTGTGAGTTCGAGCTTTGTGTGGGTCTCTGCACTGACAGTGTGGAGACTGCTTGGGATTCTCTCTCTCCCTCCCTCCCCTGCTCACTCTCTCTCAAAATAATAAATAAACTTAAAAAGACATAAAGTGGAAGGAAACAAATCTATAATCCTCGTTTCTAATGCTATTATTTTTGCTTTTGGTATGCTTTTCCCAGTCTTTGACCACACAAATACATAATTTTTGATAGCTGTTTTGCAATTTTGAACATCTATATATATACATATATATGTATATATATACATATGTGAATCACATATATATGTATATGTATATCACATGTATATGTGTATATATATATATATGTGTATATATATATTTAAGTTTATTTTTTGGGAGAGAGATAGCACGTGTGAATGGGGGAGGGACAGAGAGAGAGGGAGAGGAAAAATCCCAAGCAGGTTCCACACTGCCAGTGCAGAGCCCCATGTGGGGTTGATCCCACAAACCATGAAATCATGACCTGAGCCAAAATCATGACCTGAGCCGAAATCGAGAGTCAGTTACCCAACCGACTGATCTACCCAGTAACCCCTTGAGTTTATGTTTTTGAATATCATTAGTCTTATTGCACATACAACATAAATTAGAGAAAGTTTCAAAGTACAAATAAGAACAAAAGAAACAAATCTACCTATAATTTCATCGCTCATTTTATGATTTTGAGGTAAATTTTTTCAGTATTCCTAAATGGGATCATATTTTATATAACATTTTGTAATTATTTTTCTACTTATTAATATACTATAAATATTTTCTATATTTTTCTCTAGCTTTTTTTCTAACAAATGCAAATTGTATTTTGTTGTTACAGCATAGTTACTCAAATCTGTCTCTTTTTTGCCTTTGTAAATAATATTTAATTGACTACTCTTGTAGTAAGCATTTTGGCACATCCTCAGTTATTTCCTTAAATTTCTAGCAGTTCACTTAAATCCTTTTAAAATGCTGCTTTCTGAGAGTAATTCTGAAGGAAGCTTCTCTTAGCAAAATTATAAAAAGACAAACAAGAATAAGAAATAGTGTATTTGCTTACTTTGCCCTTGGTGCCCATTTTTCTTTGGCAAACTAGCCTTGGAAGTTTCTTTCTCACTTAAGAATCTCTTCCACTTCTATCCAGGGTGCTCAATGTTCTATAATGATCTGTCTGAATAAATACCATTCCTACCCTGTTATTCTCCAATCACTTTCCTCTTTTGCTGCTGTGATACATAGCTCTGCCCATTTCTCATGTGATTTGTACTCTCATATTTTAGCTGCCAACTGCATTGCTCCCAGCTCTTATTTGAAGAAGGTTTTCGTTTACTTTTTTCCTTTTATTGCATAATATAAGATAGTAGAGAAAAGTTCATTAAGATTATACAGATGCATTAACACATAAAGGATATTTCTACTGCCTCAGAATCCTTCCTGTACCCAGGCTTCTCCTTTATAAGCCTTGTAATCATTCCCTTGCATTTTTAAAAAAAATTTAATGTTTATTTTCAAGAGAGAGACAGCATGTGAGTGGGGGAGGGACAGAGAGAGAAGGAGACACAGAATCTGAAGCAGGCTCCAGGCTCTGAGCTATCAGCTCAGAGCCTGATGTGGGGCTTGACCTCATGAACTGTGAGATCATGACCTGAGCCGAAGTCAGACACTTAACCGACTGAGCCACTCAGGTGCCCCAATTGCCTTGCATTTCTTTATGTTTTATGGTTCTCTCTGTAGTATAGTTTCGTTTTAGCTGTTAAAATCTTTATATGACATGTGATAATTGTTCCTGGAAACAAAGGTACAGTGAAATTGTATTAATTGTACCAGATGTGGCTATTTAGTAGGTTAAGGGTTTAGAATCAGTCTATATTAAAGATAATTTTGTATTGATCAGTAAGAAAACAAAAAACCACAAAAAAACAAACAAGAAAACATTTATATGAATGGAATCACAGTATATGTATTATTATTTTTTTTTAATTTAAATTCAAGTTAGTCAACCTATAGTGTAATTTTAGCTTTAGGAGTAGAACCCAGTGATTCGTCTCTTACATTCAACACCCAATGCTCATCCCCAAAAGTGCCCTCCTTGGTTCACATCACTCATTAAGCCATCCCCCCACCCACCTCCCCTCCAGTAACTCTTGGTTTGTTCTCTGTATTTAAGAGTCTCTTGTGGTTTGCTTCCCTTTCTGTTTTTATCTTGTTTTTCCTTTCCTACAGTATATGTATTCTTTTCTGTCTTTTTTTCCTCTCAACTCCATGTTTGTGAGATTCATACACATTGGGCTATTTCATTATCATTCACTTTCCTTTTTGCTTTTTTTTGCTTATGATTAATCATTGGTTGCATAAAAATTCTTTTAATGTATTGTTGTACATGTGCTTAAGTTTCCTTGGGGAAAATTTAGGATTAATATGCAGCCAGTACACACTATTAAGGTGATGCCAAATGTTAAAATAGAGAAATTTTTGTTCCAGGTGGTAGAAAACCACTGCTCCAAATTCCTAAATTTCCTTTTAACTCTGTTGTAGCCCTAAGGAGCCCTGTTTAGTCACTGCTGAGGAGCTACTCTCATGCCCCTCCAGATGTGTGAGCCCATCACCCAGCCCCCAAAGGTTCTGGGGTGTGTGTAGTAATCTTTGGACCCCGGTAGGCAAATACCTACTGCTCATGTGACACCCTGGAGCTGTTGACCTATCGTGCTGTAGGCCAGAACTCCCCTGAAGTCTTTCTTGCTTGGCTGTTTGTGGGAAATGGAATGCTCCATATTGGCTGTTAAGTATTTTGACTAGGAGTGGAATTGCTGGGTCTTCAACTTTGATAGACAAAGTCAAAGAGTTTTACAAAGTGCATATATAAGCAGCAATGAATCAGAGTTCCCATTGCTTCATATCCTTGCCTGTGCTTGGAATTGTTGGGACTTTAAAACTTTTGATAGCCTGTGGGTGTGAATGGTATATATTGTGTTTTAAATTTGTGTTTCTCTGATTATTAATGACGATAATAAGCACCAGTGGTGTACCAGAGCCAGCTCATACTGATTTCTGGTCTGTTTATTCTATTAACTACTGAGAGATATTTAAAAGTTATTATTATGGAGGCACCTGGGTGGCTCAGTTGGTTAAGCATCTGACTTCGGTTCAAGTGATGATCTTGTGGTTCGTGGGTTCAAGCCCTGTGTCGGGCTCTGTGCTGACAGCTCAAAGCCTAGAACCTCCGTTGGATTCTGTGTCTTTCTCTCTCTCTCTGCCCCTCCCTTGCTTGCACTCTCTCTCTTAAAAATAAACATTAAAAATTTTTTTAAGTTATTATTACGAATTTGTTCATTTCTTATAGTATTTTCTTTTCACTTTACATATTTTGAGGCTTAATATTGGTGCATGTAAGTGTTCTGTGTTCTATGTGTTTTAAAAAGTTTAACAAGATATTTTACCATCTTTCTCTGTCAGTATTTTTAAAAATCTATGTCATTTCTTTTAATAGCTCCATAGTTTTCCAGTATCTCCTACAGACTTTAATATTTTATTGATTATTTAAGTTGTCCTATTACACTTTGTGGAAGTATAATTTGTGCTTCTTGTTTCCACTTTCTTACTACCCACATTTCCTTCCTAACTTACTTGGTTTCCATCTTTATATTATAATTGAAACTTGAAAGTTGTTAGTAGCCTCATTAAAAAAAAAATGGCCTTAGAAATTCCTTTGTAGCATAAAAATTTCTGGCCTTTCTTTTCATATTTTTATGACTTTTTCCCCTTTACTCCAAGCTGTAGACAAGAGTTTCTGCTTGCTCCTAGACCTATTTTAACAATGTTCACATTCACACAACAACCTTATCCTCATTTACAACTCCAGATGCCTTTCTTGGACTTCCCTATGGCACTAGCATCTCCATTCTTTTCTTTACTGTTATGAAACCTCCCTTGACCTTTCTCTCTATATTGTTTACAAGCTCTGTATATTCTACCTGCCTTTCATTTCCTTCTTTCCATTTTTATTATTACACTGTAGATAAGCTTATTACTGCTTTAAAAAATGTTTTTTAATTGCAGTATAGTTGACATACAATTAGTTTCAGGTACACAGCATAGTGATGCAACATTTGTATGCTATGAGGTGCTCACCACAATTAGTGGAGTTACCATCTGTCACCATACAAAGTTATTACAATATTTTTCACAGTATTCCTTATGCTAAACTTTACATCCCCATGACATTTTTTATTATAACTTGAAATTTATACCTCTTAATCTCCTTCACCTATTTTGCCTATCCACTCATCCCCCCCTTCCTCTGGCAATCACATTTGTTCTTTGTATTTATGAGTCTTTTTCTGTTTTGTTTGTTCATTTGTTTTGTTTTGTGGATTCCGTATTAATTGAAATCATAGGTATTTGTCTTTCTTTTTTTTTTACTTACCATAATACTTTCCAGGCCCATCCATTTTGTCACAAATGGCAAGATTTCATTCCTTTTTATGGCCAAATAATATTCCATTGTGTATATATACCACATTTTATTTATGTATTTTTTCAAGGTATATCTCTCCATTCTGTGTTAAAAATTTTTTTTTTGTTTTAGGAGTGAAAATTAGTGATCAATCAGTTAATATAACATCCGGTGCTCATTACAAGTGCCCTACTTAATAATCATTACCCATTTTTAGCCCATCCCCTGCCCACCTCCCCTCCCTCAACCCTGAGTTTGCTCTCTATAGTTAAGAGACTGTTATGGTTTTTTTCCCTCTCTCTTTTTACCTCCTTTCCCTATGTTCATCTGTTTTGTTTCTTAAATTCCACGTATGAGTAAAATCATATGGTATTTGTCTCTCTCTGACTTGTTTCACTTAGCATAATGCACTCTAGTTCCATCTGCGTCATTGTAAATGGCAAGACTTCATTGTTTTTGATGACTGAATAATGTTCCATTGTGTATATATACCACATCTTTCTTATCCATTTATCATTCAATAGACATTTGGGCTCTTTCCATAATTTGGCTGTTGTTGGTAATGCTGCTATAAACATTGGGGTACATGTGCCTCTTCTAATCAGTATTTTTGTATTCTTTGTGTTAATACCTAGTAGTGCAATTGCTAGAACTAGGATAGTTCTATTTGTAACTTTTTGAGGGAACTTCACATTGTTTTCTAGAGCGGCTGCACCAGTTTACATCCTACCAACAGTATAAGAGGGTTCCCCTTTCTCTGCATCCTCACCAACATCTGTTGTTTCCTGTGTTGTTAGTTTTAGCCATTCTGACAGTTGTGAGGTGATATCTCATTGTAGTTTTGATTTGTATTTCCCTGATGATGAGTGATGTTGAGCATCTTTTGATGTGTCTGTTAGTCATCTGGATGTCTTCTTTGGAAAAATGTCTACTCATGTCTTCTTCCCATTTCTTAACTGCATTCTTTGTTTTTTGGGTGTTGAGTTTGATAAGTTCTTTATAGATTTTGGGTACTAACCTTTTATCTGATATGTCATTTGCAAATTTCTTCTCCCATTCCACAAGTTGTCTTTTACTTTTGTTGATTGTTTCCTTTGCTGTGCAGAAACTTTTTGTCTTGATGAAGTCTCAATAGCTAATTTTTGCTTTTGTTTTCCTTGCCTCAGGAAGTGTGTCTAGTAAGAAGTTGCTGCAGCCAAGGTCAAAGAGGTTGCTGCCTGTGTTCTTCTCCAGGATTTTTATGATTTCCTGTCTCACATTGAGGTCTTTCATCCATTTTGAATTTATTTTTGTGTATGGTGTAAGAAAGTGGTCCAGTTTCATTCTTTTGTATGTTGCTGTTCAGTTTTCCCAGCACCATTTGTTGAAGAGACTGTCTTTTTTCCATTGGATATTCTTGCCAGCTTTGTTGAAGATGAGTTCACCATATAGTTGTGGGTCCATTTTTCGGTTTTCTATTCTGTTCCATTGATCTATGTGTCTGTTTTTGTGCCAGTACCATATTGTCATGACTACAGCTTTGTAATATAGCTTGAAGTCCAGAATTGTGATGCCTCCAGCTTTGCTTTTCTTTTTCAACATTACTTTGGGTATTTGGGGTCTTTTCTGGTTCCATACAAATTTTAGAATTGTTTGTTCTAGCTCTGTGAAAAATGCTGGTATTATTTTGATAGTGATTGCATTAAATGTGTAGATTGTTTTGGGTAGTGTTAGCATTTTAACAATATTTGTTCTTCCAATCCGTGAACGTGGATTATTTTTCCATTTATTTTGTCTTCTTCAATTTCTGTTGTAAGTATTCTATAGTTTTCAGAATATAGATCTTTTACCTCTTTGGTTAGGTTTACTTCTAGGTATCTTATGGTTTTGGTGCAGTTGTAAATGGGATCGATTCCTTAATTTCTCTTTCTGCTGCTTCATTATTGGTGTATAGAAATGCAACAGATTTCTGTATGTTGATTTTGTATCCTGTGACTTTCCTGAATTTGTGTATCAGTTCTAGCAATTTTTTCGTGGAGTCTTTAGGGATTTCTACATAGAGTATCATGCCATCTGTGAATAGTGAAGGTTTGACTTCTTCCGCACAGATTTGGATGTCTTTTATTTCTTTTTGTGGTGTGATTGCTGATGTTAGGACTTCTAGTACTATGTTAAATAATAATGGTGAGAGCGGACATCCCTGTCTTGTTCTTGACTTTAGGGGAGAGGCTCTCAGTTTTTCCACCTTTAGGATGTAGCTGTGGGTCTTTGTATATAGCCTTTGTGATGTTGAGGTATGTTCCCTCTATGCCTACTTTGTTGAGCGTTTTTATCAAGAATGGACACTGTACTTTGTCAGATGCTTTTTGTGCATCTATTGAGAGGATCATATGGTTCTTATCCTTTCTTGTGTTAATGTGATGCATCACATTGATCGATTTGTGAATATTGAACCACTCTTGCATCCCAGGTATAAATCCCACTTGACCATGATGAATAATTCTTTTAATGTACTGTTGGATTAAATTTGCTAATATTTTGTTGGGAATTTTTGCATCCATATTCATCAGGGATATTGTTCTGTAATTCTCCTTTTTAGTGGGATCTTTGTCTGGTTTGGGAATCAAGGTCATCCTGGCTCATAGAATGAGTTTGGAAGTTTTCCTTCCATTTCTGTATTTTGGAACAGTTTAAGAGTAGGTATTAACTCTTCTTTAAGTGACTGGTAGAATTTCCCTGGGAAACCATCTGGCCCTGGACTTTTGTTTGTAGAAGATTTTCGATTACTGACTCAATTTCTTTGATGGTTATGGGTCTGTTCAAATTATCTATTTCTTCTGTTTCAGTTTTGGTAGTTTGTATGTTTCTAGGAATCTATCCATTTCTTCCAGATTGCCCAGTTTGTTGGCATATAATTACTCATAATATTCTCTTCTTATTGTTTGTATTTCTGTGGTGTTGTGATCTCTCCTCTTTAATTCATGATTTTATTTATTTGGGTCCTTTCTATTTTCTTTTTGATAAGTCAGGCTACAGAGTTATCAATTTTATTGAAAATGTCAGAGGGGGTGCCTGGATAGCTCAGTCTGTTAAGTGACCGACTTTGGCTCAGGTCATGATCCTGCGGTTGGTGAGTTTGAGCCCTATGTTGGGCTCTGTGCTGACAGCTCAGAGCCTGGAGCCTGCTTTGGATTCTGTGTCTCCCTCTCTTGGCCCCACACACTCTCTGTCTCTGTCTCTCTCAAAAATAAATAAACTCTAAAAAAATTTTTTTTAAAAATGTCAGAGAATCAGCTCCTAGTCTCATTGATCTGTTCTAGTGGCTTTTCTTTTGTTTCTGTTTCATTTATTTCTTCTCTAATCTTTATTATTTCCCTTTTTATGCTGGCTTTAGGCTCTATTTGCTGTTCTTTTTCTAACTCCTTTAGGTGTAAAGTTAGGTTGTGTATTTGAGACTTTTCTTGCTTCTTGAGATAGGCCTGTACTGTCAAATACTTCCCTCTTATGACCACTTTTGCTGTAGTCTGGGTGTTTGGACTGTCATGTTTTAATTTTCATTTGCTTCCAGGTATTTTTTCATTTCTTCTTTAATTGTCTGGTTAACCTATTCATTCTTTAGTAGGACATTCTTTATCTGCCATGTACTTGTGGTGTTTCCAAATTTTTCTTGTGGTTGACTTTAAGTTTTATAGTGTTGTGGTTGGAAAATATGCATGGTATGATCTCAGTCATTTTGTATGTGTTGGGGGCTGATTTGTGACCCAGAATATGATCTGTTCTAGAGAATGTTGCATGTGCATTTGAAAAGAATGTATTCTGCTGCTTTAGGATGAAATGTTCTGAATATATCTGTTAAGTCCATCTAGTCCAGTGTTATTCAAAGCCATTGTTTCCTTGTTGATCTTCTGCTTAAGTTATTTGTCCATTTTGTAAGAGGGGTGTTGAAATCCCTTATTATTGTTGTTATTAATGTGTTCCTTTATAATTGCTATTAATTGATTTATATATCTAAGTGCTTTCAAGTTGGGGGCATAAATATAAATGTTGAGTCTTGTTGGATATATAATTTTATTATGATATAGTGCCCTTCTTCATCTCTTGTTACAATCTTTGGTTTAAAATCTAGTTTGTCTGATATAAGTCTGGCTACTCCAGCTTTCTTTTGACGTCCATTAGCATTATAAATGGTTCTTTATCCCCTCACTTTCTTTTTTCTAAAGTTTATTTATTTGAGTGTGTGTGTGTGTGTGTGTGTGTGTGTGTGTGTGTGTATGTGTGTGAGAGAGAGCAGGAGAGGGGCAGAGAGAGAGGGAGTGAGAGAATCCCTAGTAGGCTCCATGCTGGTAGCACAGGGCTCAAACTCACAAACCATGAGATCATGACCTAAGCCAAAACCAAGGGTTGGATACTTAACTGATTGAGCCACCCAGGAGCCCTTCCATCCCCTTACTTTCAACCTGCATGTGTTAGGTAAAACAAGTTTCTTGTAGGCAGCATACAGATGTGTCTAGTTTTTTATCCATTGCGATACTCTATGTCTTTTGTTTGGAGCATTTAGTCCATTTACATTCAGAGTGATTATTGATTGATATGAATTTAGTGCCATTGTATTACCTATAAATTAAGTGTTTCTGGAGATTTGCTATGTTCCTTTCTAGTCTCTATTGCTTTTGATCTTTCCTACTCAAAGCATCCCCTTTAATATTTCTTGCAGGGCTGGCTCACTGGTCACAAACTCCTTTAGTTTTAGTTTGTCTGGGAAACTCTTTTTCTTTTTAATATATATATATTTTTAACATTTATTTATTTTTGAGAGACAGAGTGACACGGAGCACAAGTCAGGGAGGGGTAGGGAGAGGGGGGTACACAGAATCCAAAGCAGGCTCCAGGCTACAAGCTGTCAGCACAGAGCCCGATGTGGGGCTCCAACTCATGGACCACGAGATCATGACCTGAGCTGAAGTCGGCTGCTAAACTGACTGAGCCACCCAGGTGCCCCATGTCTGGGAAACTCTTTATTTTTCCTTCTATGCTGAATGACAGCCTGTTGGATAACGGTTGAATATTTCCTGCTACTTCCTTCTAGCCTGTCAAGTTTCTGCGAAAAGATCTGTTGCTAACTTTAGTTGTCTTCTCTTATAGGTTAGGGATTTTTTTTCCCTTGCTGCTTTCAGGATTCTTTCCTTATCTCTGTATTTTGCAAATTTTACTATGTTATTGCTGGTGTTGGCCCCCTTGTTGATTTTGATGGGAGTTCTCTGTGCCTCCAGGATTTGGACATGTTTCCTTCCCCAAATTAGGGAAGTTTTTTGTTTTTGTTTTTGTTTTTACTATAATTTGCTTAAATAAACCTGCCCCTCTCTTCTTCTGGGACTACTATGATACCAATGTTATTACGTTCATGGATCTGCTGAGTTCTCTAAGTCTACTTTTGTCATGCAATATTTTTCCTTTGCTCTTCTTTTCAGCTCCATTAGTTTCTGTTAATTTATCTTCTATATCACTTACTCGTTCCTTTGCTTCTTCCTTTCTTGCAGTCATTATATTCAGTCAGTTTTGTATCTCAGTTATAGCAGTTTTTAATTTTGTCCTAATTTTTAGCTCTTTTATCTCTCTGGTAAGGGACTCCCTGGTGTCTTCTGTGCTTTTCTCAAACATAGCTAGTATTCTTATGATTGTTGTTTTTAAATTCTGGCTCAAGCATATTATCTATATCTGTTTCGATTAGATCCCTGGCTGTGATCTTTTCTTGTTTTTTTCTTTTGGGATGAATTCTTCAATCTTGGTATTTTGCCTAGGTCTTGGTCTTCTCTGTGTTAGGAAAGCCTGTTATATTTCCTGCTCCTGAAGGTAATGGCTATATTAAGAAGAGACCATTTACTGACCAGGACCTGACACATCAGGAAGTGTTTGTGGTGTGTGCTGTGTGCACTCTGTTCTTGTGTTTTGGCTGCTCTTTCCTTCAGGTCAGTCCTTTGCAGAGTTTTTCCTTACCTGCAGTGCAGAGTGTTTGGACATTGTCTACTGTATGGCAAGTTTTAATTAGGTGTGTTTTGGTCTGCTTGTTAAAAGAGGCTAGATCTTTTTTTCTCTAGAGCTGAAACTTTGCAGCACTCTGTGGTCAGTAGACCTGGTGCTTGAGGATGGGGGGAGGTTGTGCTGGTCTTCCGGGGGAGGGGCCACTGCTGCGGTAAGGTAAGGCACACTTACCCTAGTAACAAAGCACCTATAAGTGCAGGAGGTGCGGGGCTTGGTGTAAGCAGCTCAGGCCTCCACTATGGGTGCTGTGCTGCTCACTCAAGTCAGTCTCTGCTGAGGGACTGGGGGTAAAAATGGCATCGGCTGGCTCTGTCTTCCCTGGAGAGGAGAATTCATATCTGCCACTGTCTGGGAAGTCCTCCCAGAAGAACGAACAATCTCCTCTCATTTGTCCTAGCCTTCCCTCAGATCCCTGCCTTTACCCTGTCTGTGTCCAAGCCGTCTGCCCACCTGTCAGCCCAGTGGTCCTCTGGCACACTGGCTGGGTTTCAAAACTCCAAATTTTAGGTACCTGGTGAGGTACAGACCTGTGCTGGTTCTCTGGGGGAGTCTCACTGTGCTGTGACTGGTGCTGGTTTGACTCAGAAGGACAGTCACATGAACACACAGGGGCTTGGATTTATGGTAAAGTGCAGCAAAAAGCCAGCATCCAGGTTAGCTGCCCTCAGCAGCTGCCTCTGCTCCTATGCTAATGAATGGGGCAGCTCAAATGGCACCTGATGGCTCTTTTGTCCCTGGAGAGGCAGTGCCAGTTTCCCAAATGCACTCCAAGAAAGGGAAGTGTCTCTCCCTGTGTGACCCAGGGGATCCTCAGACCACGCTTTCTTCTCCCAGACCTCCTCCCTCCTCCACAGGAACACCTTTACACCTGCCAGCCTCCACCTGACATTGGCACAGACTTCTAAAACTTCAGGCTTTGAGCTCTGCTGCTTATTAAAAAACTTACAGCCCCTCTTGTTTTCTCTATCAGTGGTTTTGGGGAAGTGTTTTTCTTGTGCAATGCCCTGTGCCCTGCTGTCTCACTTTTTCTTTCCTCTCTTGCTGATTAGGGCTCCCTCCCCTCTGAAGTACCTGTGATTCTTTTCTTCCCCAAATCATGTCTCTGCACCTTCTACCTTCCATGATGTGGCCTCTTTTCTCCCTCTAGTTGTGTAGTTTGTTTTTTCAGTCCTCAGATTGGTTTCCTGGGTATTCAGAATGATTTGATATTTATCTGCTGTGTTCAAGGGATAAGGCAAGCATAAAGTCTTCATACTACTCCCCCATCTTAATTCCTTGTATCTCTTCTTATTACTTCTTGCTTGTACTATCCCAATAGCCTTCCTACTGATTTTCCTATTTGCAGATCTCCCTTTGCCAGTCCATGTTTCAAAATGTTGCTAGACCAGTATTCATAATAGTTTTTGTCATGTCATTGTCTTATTCTAAAACCATCAAGAAACTATCTAATTTTTACAGATTAAGTATAAAACTCTCACTCTGGGGCGCCTGGGTGGCTCAGTCGGTTGAGCATCTGACTTTGGCTCAGGTCATCTCACAGTCCGTGAGTTCGAGCCCCGCGTTGGGCTCTGTGCTGACAGCTCAGAGCCTGGAGCCTGTTTCAGATTCTGTGTCTCCCTCTCTCTCTGACCCTCCCCCATTCATGCTCTGTCTCTCTTTGTCTCAAAAATAAATAAATGTTAAAAAACAACAAAAAACAAAAACCTCTCACTCTGGCGTTCGAGGCCATTTACCTACAAGCCAACCTATATTTTACAGTTTACCTTCCAGGTTTCCCAATTTGTATTCTTGTCTCAATCCAAAATAGACCTTTCTTTGATGCCATGTATGTCCTCCTGCCTCTGTGCTTTGGTTCACACTGTTTGCCCTGATTAGAAAACCTACTTCTGTCATCTGTGGCTACGAAACTTTAATATATTCATAAAGTCTACATCCAGACCCATATCTTGCCTTTTTTAGTCCTTCTCTTTGGGTACGATTTTTTCCCCTCTTTGAATCCCCTCAACACTCACTGTATTTACACATCTTGCTTTGCTCACACATAGCTAGCTACTTGAAGCAAATATTATTCTCTTGTGTTCTGTTATCTGTGTTCCTTTTTGACACCTCCCACTGCCTTAACTGTAAACATTGCATTTTACTTACATTTCAAATCCTGCAAAGTATACTTCAGAGACTGGAAAGTTCTAGGTGCTTAATAAATGATGATCAAATTGAATATTTATTTTGGATATACAATAGCCATTAACATACTTATTAGTCTTCTTTCTGCCTTTCTGTTTGTGTTGCATGTTGATGAGCTTTGAAGATAGGGACTTTTGTTTTCTTTAAATATCAAAAGAACCTGTTTTTTGAGGAAGCTGGAGAATGGTAAATTCCTGGGCTTTTGAATGTGAGGGCTTCTTATTTAATGTTAAAGAAAGAAAGGTCATGGATTCTTCTTGAGAGAATGGTTTTACCTATTCTGACCTTTGATTTTTAGGCTTGTTCTCAAAGTTCCCAGTGTTGTATACATTTAAAAGTATAATTTCCCTCCTATTACATTGGTGTATATATAATAATTTTAAAATAATAATTTATTAATCTCAACATGATTACCCAAATAGCTTATTTGGGACCTATGAATTCATTGTGTTTCTACACAAATTAGATCTTTCTCTTTATTTATTTATTTTTCCTGATTCTAATTATACATTTCCTTGATTCTAAAGCACTTTTTTTTACAAGATAAAATTTCTTTTTTTTTAAATTAAAGTATTTATTTATTTTGCAAGAGAGAGAGAGAGAGAGAGAGACATTGAAAGCAGGGAAGGGCAGAGACAGAGGGAGACAGAGAATCTGAAGCAGGTTCTAGGCCCTAAGCTGTCAGCACAGAGCCCAACATGGGGCTTGAACTCATGAGCTGTGAGATCATGACCCGAGCCAAAGTTGGATGCTCAGCCAACTGAGCCAGCCAGGTGCTTCTACAAGATAAAGTTTCTGGTATCAGTTGCTTCTTACCACCAATGGCATATCATCATTTAATTGGTAGTATTTTTCTTTCTTAAAGTGGTATATAAAATTACAGTGGATCTTAAAATTGATGGTATTTTTAAGCTCTGATAAAATAGGTAGTTGTAAAAACATGTAGATTTTAATTCCTTAAGTTTTCAACCATTTGTGTTTCTATTCACTTGACCATAATTGTAGTTCATTTCTTCCCTATTTCTTTCTTATTGAGATAAAATTTACTTAACTTAAAATTCACCATTTTAACCATTTTTAAGTGTATAATTTAGTGGTTGTTGGATATATTCACAATATTATGCAACTGTCACCGATAGTAATTCCAGAATATTTCTATCACCCCAAGAAGAAACCCCATACATTTTAATTTCCCCCTCTGCCTATTCTCTGGCAACCACTAATCTACTTCCTGTCTCTATGGATTTACCTATTCTAGACATTTCATTTAAATGGAATCATACATTATATGGCCTTTTGTGCTGGCTTCTTTCACTTATCATAACATTTTCAAGGTCCATCCATATTGTAGCATATTTCAGTGCCTTATTCTTTTTTACTGCCAAATAATATTTCTGTTGTATAAGTATACCACAATTTATCAGTTTTCAGTTGACGGATACTTGGATTGTTTCTACTTTTTGGCTATTATGAATAATGCTACTATAAACATTCACATACATATTTTTGTGTGGAACATATATTTTTAATTTTCTTATGTGTATATCTAGAAATGTAATTGCTTAAGTTATGGTAACTCTGTGTTTAACTTTTGAGGAACTGCCAAACTGTTTGACAGAATGAATGTACCATTTTACATTTCTACCAACAGTGAATGAGGCTTCGAATTTCTCTGCTTTTCATCAACACTTGCTATTCTCCTTTCATTATAGCCATCCTAGAGGATGTGAACTGGTTCCTAACTATCTCTTAAATGGTGTTTCCCACATAACTTTCTCATTGACCTTTTGGTTTGTTTCCATTTGATTCCATTCAAACCCCACTGTAGGAATAGATTTCTATAGGGAAGTTATATAATTTCCTATTAAAAAATTTTCAGTAGTTCCACAACAAATCTGTCAAATTAGGTATGACTTTGTTATACTAGAACTCAAAAGACTTTAAATATATGTCTCTATAAATTTTTTGTGCTATTATTTCACTCCTTCACTGGTGGTACTTTGTTTCAATAAATCTGGAAAATTCACTATCACTTGAACATCTCTTATACTGTCTTTTTTTAAAATTTTTTTTAATGTTTATTTTTGACACAGAGAGAGACAGAGCATGAGTGGGGGAGGGGCAGAGAGAGAGGGAGACACAGAATTCGAAGCAGGCTCCAGGCTCTGAGCTGTCAGCACAGAGCCCAATGCAGGGCTCGAACTCACAGACCGTGAGATCATGACCTGAGCTGAAGTCGGATGCTCAGCCGACTGAGCCACTCAGGTGCCCCCTGTCTTTTGTTAATTTTGTTTCCTATACCTCCACTTCTGCAGGTGGAATTACTTTCTTTCTTTCTTTTTTAAATGTTTATTTATTTATTTTGAGAGAAGAGAGAGAGAGAGGAAGAGAGAAAATCCCAAGCAGGCTCTGCACTGTCAGTGTGGACCCTGATGCGGGGTTCAATCTCATGAACTGTAAGATCATGACCTGAGCTGAGACCAAGTCACTTAACTGAGCCACACAGGCACCCCTGGAATTTCTACTTTTCACTAAAGTTTCATCTCAGAAATCTTCTTCCAAATGAAACTCTGATTCTTCCATCCTTACACGATTTTCCCTCTTGTGAGCATCCAGAGAAATTGATATATTTTTTAATATTGTCCATCTTACTCTGCCTTTTATTATGAAAGATGGTGTTCTTTTCCTGACCTTCTTCTTTGGGTACAAAGACTTACTCATCTTGTGTCTCTGCAGTTTCTTGCAAATGTAAAATATTTGATAATTAAGCAATTTGACTTTGAAATCATTCAATGATTTTACAGAATTAGATGAATCTTCTTCAAGTATAGTGTGCTGTGTGGCACTGTGCATTTGAGTTGTGTATTAGGGAAAGGAGAAAGAACTTGCCTTTAGTCTAATTGGAGAAACAGTGCTGAAAATATGAAATCTACAGAAGTATGTATCAGTGAATCTAATAACTTAAGGCTTGCCTTGAAGGGAGGAATCATGCTGGTGGATTGGAAAAGTAGTAGGTGGAATAAGAGCAGATTCCTGGAAGTTGACCTGGGACTGTAATTTAAAGGACAGTATTATTTGGAAGCACAGTATAGGGAAGACAGTTTCTCCAGTAAATCCAGTAACTCAAATTAAATTACATGTTTGGTAAATATCTTATTAATTGCTTTAATTATTTTCACCTGTATGTTTTCAACATCTGTTAAGTGGCCTAGAAATTCAGTGATCTATGTTGTTAAATGACCTTTGTTTTCTTGTAAGGATTTTACCAAGCAAACAGGCCTGAGGTGATGATTTATAAAAACATTTCAGTTGATGCCAACAAGAAGGTACTAAATTCAGATACTGAAGTGATAATAACCAGATCACAGAGCATTTGCTGGTGATGAAAGAAGTTTTGTCATGAAATGTGGCCTTGCCTGAAGGCAGTAAATCTGGCTAAAATGTGCCTATTTGAGTGGTATTTCCCTCTGATTCTCTTCCTAGGAGGACATGAAGAGGAATGTGAAGGTGCTGTCCCAACCCCAGACCACTCTTGGTCTGTACTTTTGTAGTTATTCTTACAATGTTAAAATATTAAGGCTATTTAATAAAAAGAAAGATACTTCTAATCTGAGATAGTTTGGGTTAAGACTTTAGAAGAATTACCAACTGAGATCAATGTGTTTTAAAAAGTACAGTAACTATTGCATTTTGTTTCTTGATTTGTGAGAGGAAGGGAGGTAGTAGAATGGAATAATTAGGTGTTAATATCTGTTACTGAGAAAATTGGTGCAGTTTTATGTCTTGTGTATTTGTGTATTGCTGAGATGGTTACTCTTACATTTAACTTTATAGAATTCACCTTTTTTCATTTTAGAGAAAGAGAGAGAGAGAGAGAGAGGGAGGGCACGTGAACAGGGGAGGTGCAGAGGGAGAGGGAGAGAATCTCAAGCAGGCTCCACCCTCAGCACAGAGCCTGATGTGTGGGGCTCGATCCCATGATCCTGGGATCATGACCTGGGCCGAAATCAAGAGTCAGACTCTCAACTGACTGAGCCACCCAGACGCCCCTATATAATTCACCTTTTTATGATTAATCTTTTTAAAGCATATATTTCAGAATACAGACTAATATATTCATATAGCATGTCATAAACATCTGGCCCATGATTTTATTGTTAATTTTGAAGTTCCAAAAAACAAGAAAAATAATTTTAAATCCAAGATAATGTAGTTCTGAGAGGAGAGGCATAATAAGTTAAACTCATAGGTGTCTGCACACTATGATACTAATCAGTTCATTTATAATAGGAGATATACCGAGCCTGTCAGAAATGTGTGACTGATCTTGCAAACGCCACGTCTTTATTTATTGGTAGGTCCATTTCTGAAACTTAAATTTGAATTCAGAGTTGAGGCAATTCAGTTGGCTGTTGGGAAACCTAAAGAAAGTTGGGGATATTTTATTTAGACTAAGGCGAGGGGCTAAATTATTCAAGACATTTTTAACAGGAAATGATAGAAATCCCTGACCCAAAACTAGCTTAAACAATATCATTATGGCTTTAATTAGATTTTCAGAGCTAGGGCTGGCTCTTGAGTTATTTAATTGAGTGGGTCAATGATGTCAGTAAGAACTAAGATTTTATCTTTTTCTATGCTCTGTTGTCACTGTTGAATTCATCAAGGGCTGCTTCCCCTTGTGATTAGAATCCCTAATTGGTACTACATGCTTCCTTGTTCATTTGAAGTTGGGAGAGAGGTGAGAGGGAGTGTTTTGAATTTGATTACTAGGTTTGAAATTCCAGAAAAAGAAGTGCCATCTCACTCAATTCCAGAAAAAACAAATGTCACAGGGTAAGATGGTTCTGAAAAACCAACCAACCAACTAACCAACCAACCTAATGAAACTCGTGGGGGATTGTAAACTGACTGGGCCAATTCAAGTCACATGACCGTAGGCCAATAACAGTTGTCTGGGAGAATGTGAAAAGTTGCTGTTAGGCTTAATTATCTGGGGGAAAGAATACTGGGGAGTGAACTAGTATTACAATAAACCTGAAAGAACGCTCTTTTTTCTTTTCTTTTTTTAAAATGCTTATTTATTTTGAGAAAGAGAACCAGAGCACATGCATATGCAAGCAGGGAAGGGGCAGAGAGAGAGGGAGAGAGAGAATCCCAAGCAGGCTCTGTGCTGTTAGTGCAGGGCACAACACAGGGCTGGATCCCATGAATTGTGAGATCATGACCTCAGCCGAAATCGAGAGTCTGAGGCTTAACCAACTGAGTCACCCAGACGCCCCTCTTTTTTTCTTTGCTCTAGAGATTTACTTAAACAAAATTAATGGCTTAAAGTCAGAACAATCTCTCCCATGAATAGGCATAGGTAAATAAATATTGGAACCTTCTACTTTTGTTCATGTTCATGTTCTGTGTGTTTGTTTCATGTATGTATCAATTACTACATGATTCATAAAGCTAGTAGATTGAGTAAGGGTACTTTATCAGTGTCATTGGTTCAACTCCTGTGTGTTAGATATTCTCTGTACCAGGATTTTATTTTATTTATTTATTTTTTAAACGTTTTTATTTATTTTTGAGGCAGAGAGAGACAGAGCATGAATGGGGGAGGGTCAGAGAGAGAGGGAGACACAGAATCCGAAACAGGCTCTAGGCTCTGAGCGGTCAGCACAGAGCCCGACGCAGGGCTCGAACTCACGGACCGCGAGATCATGACCCAAGCTGAAGTCGGACGCTTAACTGACTGAGCCACCCAGGTGCCCCTCTGTACCAGGATTTTAGATCAAATTGCTATATTGCTAATGTTTGTCTTTAGCGTTACAGAGAAGATTGGTTGATATTGATAGGTAAGTGTAAATATATTATTGTTAATTAAGTGGATATCACCTTAAACAGATAAAGGGCTACTGGGAGTATACTTTATTTCATAGTGCAAAGGGGGTAGCATTACTTGGGATTGTTTGGTTGTAGTATCTCATTTGAGCTATTAACCAGAGATTTATTTATGAATACATCGGGGTGTATCATGGAATCCCAAAAGCAAAGAGGCAAAACAGCTCAGGAAGGAGCTGGAACTAGGCACTAGACTTTTACCAGAACTCCTCCATTTCTCTTCTCTGCTGCTTTCTGTGCCTCCTCATTCCTCTTACTGTAGACTGGCTTTTGTTTTGATCTGTGTTCGTGTGGTTTAAATTTTGACTACTATTTCCCCAGTTCACATTTTACTAGGCCAGACTCTTAGGAAGAGGATGAATCAAAATGCTTTCTTCAGTCTGTATTTCAAATTCCCAGGGAGTTCTGTGACTACATGTGGTCCCATCAACAAAGATGACTCTTAGGATCTTATATGTTTAAAAATTTTTTTGTTTTGTTTTGAGAGAGAGAGAAAGAGAGCATGAACAGGGGAGGGGGAGAGAGAGGGAGAGAATCCCGAGCAGGCTCCATGCTGTCAGTACAGAGTCTGATGCAGGGCTCAAACCCACGAACCGTGGTATCATGACCTGAGCCTAAATCAAAAGTTGGACACTTAACCGACTGAGCCACCCAAGCACCCCTTAGGATCTTATAGACTTAAGGAAGAGGCAAATCTTAGTGAAGAACTGAGCTAGACAGATAATTCCATAGATATCATATTGAGTTGACTTATGGAAAATTGCTCAAGAAATTTTCATTTCTATATTTATATGTGGGTTAGATTTCCCTTTCTACATAAAATCAATGACTCATTTTCTTTTGTAGGGGAAAGTACTGGACTAAGAGTCAGGAGACTTTGAATCAAGTTCTGACCCAACCATTTTTATTATGTAATATTAAGCAAGAATGGTTATTTCTCTGCCTAGATTTCATCATCTTTAAAGTGAAAGACTTGAACTAGAGTCTTTTTAATATCCTTCCCAGCTCTAATGTGGTATAATGTAAGCTACTATGTTGGGGGAAGAAATGTTTCATCTGGTAGAACCAACAAAGTGTAATCCCAAATTCTGGGTCTGGTATTACAAAGTTTTTTACTTTGTGATATTTCTGTTGTTTTTCACCATTTCAAACTGGAAAGAACATTTACATATTTATAATATAGTTAACATATCTACTCTTGCCATATTTTTAAACATTAGACATTTTATTTTATTCCTTTTATAATTTCATTTCAGAATCCTGAAATGTATACCATTAGTGTCTTTAAATACAAATCTTTTTGTTCTTGTTCTTTTTTTTATTTATTATTTTCTGTTATGAAGTTAGTTTCATTTTTGCCTTAGGTGTAGCTTATAAATTGATTTTTTAGAAATGATCCCTAAGACCCGTGCAAAGTTTGGAGTTCAGAAAATAGTCCTAAGAAATTCCAGTGGGGGAATGGCATTCAATAAGGGACCACCTATGCAAGGTCTAGATTAATTGGTAAGGATCACTGTAAAGCAGAAATTTGGTACCTTTGAAATCACCTAATCTAATCTACTTTTTATAGATTATTACAGAGTTACTCAATGGTTCCATATAACACTTGTGATTACATGTAATAACTACTTTAGTTAAATTCTCTCCATTTTGAGGATTGAGTTCTTTTTGAAATTTTGCTTGAGGTAACAATGCCTTTGGTTCACTTTTTTATTTTGAAAGACATTTTTTAAGTTATAGAAAAATTGCCAAAGTATCAAGGCCATGAAATTTAAGGAAAGAATGAGGAGCTATTCCAGTCCAGAGGACTAAAAAGATATAGCTAAATGTGGCTTGTGATTCTGAATTGGATCCTTTGGTTCTAAGAACATTATTGGGGCAATTAATGTAATTTGAGGAATAGATGATAGGAAAGTATTAATATGAATGCCCTGATTTTGGTGTTTGTACCATGAGAATGTCTTTGTATAAAATATGCATTAAAGCAATTGGGGATAATGGGATACTACATTGTCAACTTATTCTCAAATAGTTCAGGTAGATAAATTCTTTGTTCTGTACATGCCACTTTTCTGTAAGTTTGGGTTATTTAAAAATATAAAGTTTTTTTTTAAAGTATGAAGAAAAAATCTACACCCATACTCTAGTTTTAATCATTTTCCAATAATTTCCTTTATAGGATATTCCCATCCCCTCTCCCCCCCCAAGAGTTCAAGATCCATTCTAGGATCATGGATTGCATTTAGTTGTCATATCTCATTTGTTTCCTTTAATTCTGAACAGTTTCTTAGGCTTTCTTTATCTTTCACGAATTGGCATTTTTGAAGAACCACATGCCAGGAATTCTTGTCTGAACTTCTCTTAAAATTTTGAATATGAGGCTAGCAGACTTCTGATCTTTCATGTTTTTTAAGAAATAAAAATATTTTGATGAGTCAGTGAAAGCACACACATCATTTTCTTGGGATGCCTTCATTTTCTAATAACTCTCTGTTGTAGTTAGCTCTTGTAAAAGAAAAAAAATCATTCATGACACTTGTTAAAGGCAGTAAAGAAGACTTGCAATGGGGGCTTTGCAGCAGGGGAGAGAGATTGGGCTCACCTCTGAATATGACAAAGACAAGTGGAGATTTATAGCCAAGGAGCAAGGTGGGGGTCAGTGGAAGGAAAATTACTCAGAGCAAACATTAAGACCAGGGGGATTCATGCTGGCCTGGCTCAACAGGATCCTGTAGACAACGGTGATAAGATGGTGAGGTTGAGGAAAGAGGAATTAGATCAGATGTCAAAGGTGTTTTTGTTTTTGTTTTTCTAAAATGATCCAGCAGGATTCTTGCTAAAACTGGACTAAGCAGGCCAAGGACAGAGCCCAAGGTCAGAGCCTACTTGGGAAGAGGGCTCAGTGGAGCCTGACTCGGGTTTGGTCAAAGAGTCTTTCTCACTCCTTGGTAAGGAATTATAACTTTTTGCTTCAGATGCAGCTTCCATAGATGCATTGATACACATCCATTTAGGCAACTACATACTTATGTAACAGGAAGAAAAAGTGTTACTTTAGAATCTGCCTATATATAGTTTGTGATAATTGGCCAAGGAAAAGTAAAAGGCTCACTCAGGTGCGGAAAAAATGCCTTTATGGTCATGGGTGGTCCTGTAAGGCAGGGCTTCTGGTCAGAGATTAGATGGAACAGGTGTAGACAAAGAAGAATTATATTTGTGTAAGTAATAAAAATAGAAATAAAAAATAGGTGGATTTTAAGACTTATGCTAATATAATTCTTCTGCTTGTGGGTGCAACAGAAGTACCAGGATTTGAAGAGTGTAGAGAAGGGCAAGAATAGGCTTGGATGAGATCTGAGTGAGAAGAGAAACAGCCCATGGAAATTCCCAAGCATGGGGATGGCCAGAGAACACGGGGTTAGCAGCATCCAACATTAAATTGCATGTTGTCTGTTCATGCCCTAATGCACTATAATGTATCTTTCCCGAGTCATCAGCAAAGTCTACTTTCCCCCAGGGCCTTGGGGTGGTGGTGCTTTCAGAAATACGGGAGAGGGAAAGTATAGCATGGGGTGAAGTGGCACAGATGACAGTAGGTTTACGAGGACAGCTGACCCATGGGATGATTAAAAAAAAAAAAAAAATCAGCAGGAGCAGGAATGCAGACCACATGAATGTAAGCCCAGAAATAGAAAGTGTGGAAGGGGGTATGCATACCAGTGATTGTTGTGGGGTCCCTAGGCACTGTTTTTGCAGGGAGGATAGTGAACAAAAGGTGGGGACACACGTGCATGACAAATATTTGGATTACTGATAAAATCAAAAGTTTTTTTCCTACAAGAGAAGATTTTTGTTTTTATTTTGAAATAAATCTTGTCATGACTTTAAGCCATATATATATATATATATATATATATATATATATATATATATGTATATGTATTAAATGGTTGTTATATGTTAAAATAGTTGCCTCATATTAAGAGACACTCTTGCAGGTAGGCTATCAAAGTTAGGCCTATGTTGTGCAAACAGTTGGGTAATTAATAAGAGGCATGTCTATAGAAACAAAATGTTTGGAGCAAAGTATAAATGTAGTGTTTGAGTCCTGAGTGCTGCCAGTGAGATTTCTAGATGTCAAACTTGAAGCATCCTTGGGTGGAGTGGGAGCGGGCAGGGGTAACCTGATGGATTTTTGTCGTTAGTAGTTCAAATGTCTCTGGTGATCCTTTTGAGTGACCCATAGAACAGCAGGCATGATTATTGTGTGGACATGGGCCATGGTGGCAGTTTCTCTGAAGATTACCTCAAAGTGCCTAGCATCAGTTTTCAGGGCTGTAGGAAAAAGAGCACTTTGAGTTCTCAATGATTTCAAGTCAAGAGAATTGGAGAAAATTGGAAACTTCAGTTTGAAGGGTTATAGCCAGATATTTAAGGAAACCAGAAGAATTCAGGATCTGGCCTAGTTTTACAGGCAAACAACAAACACTCAAAGACAATTAATCAGAACTAGAATTTAACATCCATAAAGTGTGTTACTGAAACATAATCTTTTTCTCCAGAATCACCCTCCTTCCCATCAGAGATAGCCAAATTAAGACCAATTTATTGTTTGTGAAACAAATCTAGTTTTAATAAACTTGGTTAATTATTTACATAAGCACAGCAAAATACTGATTGACCATGTAGGTTTTTAAAAAATCTGCTTTGCTGAAATTTTTATAGGGGATTTCAGATTGAACTTTTCATAGCCTCTCAAGGCCAGAAGCCAAACCAAATATTTGCCATCAAACTCACTTGCAGGATCTGTAGATTTGGGTGAGTTCCTCTCTTTCTGAG